>NW_012236496.1:5727-95248 GCF_000787575.1 Acytostelium subglobosum LB1 | reverse complement strand
GTTGTGCTATCCTATGTTTGAGTACATGTTCAATCATCTTGAGGCCATGCAATCAAAGAAGAAGGCCAACAAGTATCCAGAAATTGTCAAGAAGGCAGCTGTTCCTGCCCTCACTATCTTGAAGGTATGTGTATCAAGTGAGCTATGCAATGCAGGTGGCGAAGTTTATCAGCAGCATGTTTAACCAAGATACTCTTCAACAGAAATATTACAAAAACAGTGATGAGGTACCTGACCTCTATTATTTATCAACAGCGCTCAATCCTACCTGTAGGTTGAGTCTTCATTGTAGCTTTTTGGAAGTACCACATATTTAGAACCATCTTTCCAGGTTGGTGTAGTTTTGCCTCCAGCCTCTACAATATAACTCTTGATCGCTTCACGGTTGTCAAGACCTTGAGAAAGAACAAAGAGGTAACCAGCAAACGCTAGTGAGGAGGAAGAAGTACTCGTGGTTGATGTCAATGGAGGTGAATTAATTGGCTCCATGTAATAATACTATTATGATTGATGAATTGATTGAGAATATGAATATTTGATTTCATCCAAAGGGAGGTGAAGAGCAAATAAATTAATAATATTATTTTTGCAAAGTGTCATTTTGGGCCATTTAAAAGAACTAATACCTCGGGCGTCGTAAGTTTGGTAAACTACAAATTGTAAATCGTCCACATGTCTGCCAAGTATCCAATGCCATACACCCAAGGTTTCCAGACGGAGATTAATCCAATTGGTGCGAAGGTAGTTGGCGAGGTGAATGTTGTTGTCGTCCCAGCACTGTTGTACCTACTCCCGTCATCGGTCAAGCAAGTGGAAACCAACTATATATAAGCCTATAGTCTGTTGCACGTATGTTGACCGCTTACCAACATACTGACTACGCTGTGCGTTAATGTCGAGATGGTTTATATCAATGACACGTCACTCCAAGCCTCGAGTCGTCCCTTATCCAGTCGTTCAAGGCCAAGGCTTGACATTTTACGTTAATGAAGTCGTTCACAGGTGGTGCCCTCTACCACTGGCGACATCCTTCTGATGGTCTCTACCTTATAACAATAAATAAAGACTTCTACATGGCTGAGAAGACATGACTGAATCAAAGTTATTAATATTATTATTGGTTCAACATAACTGTTTGAACTTGAATGATAGACATGTGAGGTTGTTGGGTTTAACAAAAATAGAAAGTTTTGGTCAAAGTGTGGTGTTTAGAGTTGATTCACAATGATTCATTGAGAGTCATTCTTGGTTTTTTATTCTTGGGGATCAACAAGAGTATTTCCATATCTAGTATTTAATCATACTCTAGAGAACTTATTGACAATCAATCCAACCATTCAAACATTCCATCTCTTATCAAAATAACATATATATTAAATATAAATATAATAAATAATAATGCCACTTTCAATTATAATCACTGTACTTCAAAATAAGAAGATAAGTGTACCCTTTAAGAAGGAGTACACAGTGTCAGAGTTGACAAAGGAGATTGTTAGACGTGCTAATATACCATCGGATGATGTTTATATTCTGGAGCATAATGATTCTGAACTATATGCTCAAGACACTCTGGAGGATCTAGGCCTCAATGACAATGAGCAGTTGGTCATCAAGTTGGCTGTCCCTCCAAAGACCATTGTCGGTGAGCCTGACTCCACCACCACCACCACCACACCAACAACATCAACATCTACATCAACATCAACAACATCACCAGTTGGAGCTGACTTGGTTGGACCCACCAGCGCCATGACCATCTCAAAGTCTGTGTTGATTGAGGAGATCAGACAGATTGACATCATTGTGTTGGATCTGAGTGGATCAATGAAGGCCTCTGCATTCAAGGGATCGGCCAGACCTGGTGAACTAGAGATGACAAGGATAGAGATGGCACAGGCTCTGTTCCAGACATTCACCGACAAGTTTGTCCAACAAGAGGTGCCTGCCTGTGTTGGACTCGTATGCTTTGGTGAGCGCATCGAATTGACCTTTGCGCCAACACGCAACTTTGATACATTCTCAACAGAGCTGGGTGCAGTTGTGGCCAATCAATCAAAGACCAGACTATACGAGGCGATCAAGATGGCTGGCGAGACCATTGTCTCATTCATCGCCATGCCCGAGGAGAAGCGTGGCGTGAAGCTGGCACCACCACATCTACTCAACTGCCGTGTGTTTGCTCTGACTGATGGCCAGGACAACAGCAACGTGGAGCCATTCGGCGTGTATCAATATCTTAAGGAGCACAACATCGTCCTGGACGCCATCCCCATTGGTGAGGGCGCTGACAAGCTCGGCTCATTCACCAAGGCAACTGGAGGAACGTGTTTTGTCGCCAACTCATCAGTGGAGGGTGTTGGATTGTTTGAGCGAGAGGCCCTGCTCAACTTGGCCGCTCGTGACAACTTCAAGCCATTCTCATTGGCCATTGATAGTCGGCAGGCATTCGAATCGCTCGCGGCAGAATTCGTGACGACTATCGAGCGCAAGGTGGAGGTCACCGCGGGCAAGTATGTGAGCCAGATCAGCAGCGCAGCCGTTTCCTCATCCACAACTTCGTCGGGCTCATCCAAGCGCATCCTTAAGGAGTACAACGCTTTCAAGCAAGAGATTGACAGCTCGACCAACCCAGTCTTCCACATCTTTGTCAGCGACAGCAACATCAGCTCGTGGAGGATACTGATGAAGGGTCCACAGGGCACGGCATACGAGCAGGGCTACTTCCTGGTGTCTGCGGTGTTCCCCGACGACTACCCATTCAAGCCACCCAAGGTCCGTTTCGAGACCAAGGTATACCATTGCAACATCAGCAGTGATGGAGCTGTCTGTCTGGACATACTCAAGGACCAGTGGTCACCAGCACTGTCCATCCACAAGGTGATGCTGTCACTGTCATCGCTGCTCACCAGTCCCAATCCACACGATCCACTCGATGTCGTCAAGGCTGGTGTCTACCGAGACAACCCCAACGAGTACTGGAACCAAGCCCGTTCCTGGACCACAATCTATGCATCTTCTCCACCTGCAACTTATTCCTAAGTGGAGTGAGTATCAGATACTTTGTTTGGGTCATTCAACTTTACGACGTTGTAAAAAATAATTAATTAAAAAAAACTAAAGAAAAGTGTGTGCTTTGGACCAAACGAAAAACAATTCAATGAACAATGATTGATTCCGATCATCCAATCACCAACACTCGTGGTGCACAATCATAAACACTAGTTTTAATCAATCAATCATACACACATTTAAGTAAACACACATAACACACAGTTAATTCACATCGGATCACACACACACACACACACACACTCTTACGTCTATCTGTACCATTGACATGTGAGTGAGAGTGAGAGTGAGCAATTGTATTCATTCATTGCATAGACTACAGCAGAAGACAGATAGAGATAAATATACAAACACCACAGTAGTACAGATATATGTATAATTATACACATATACACTACTTATAATATTAGTATAACAACAACACACACACACACATCAATGTATAATATCTTCAAGTCGATAGTGTATTAGATCTTTATTATTTATACATACATATATAAACAACAACAACAACAACAAACAAATATATAGTTCCTAATACAATGGAACCTATAATGGACACGAGTGATGATATCACCTCAAACAACAACATCAACAACAATAGTAGTAGTAATAGTACAACAATGGATCAAGCAGCATCATCATCATCAATGATAACATTGGACATTGCACCATCGACACAACATCCATCACATCGTAAAATGAGCGATGACATCTCGAACAACAACAACAATAACAATAACAATGGTGATACTAGTAGTAGTAGTATTGAGATCGACACTAGTAGCATGCGTATGAGAGCACGATCAAAGTCTACAGATTCACAGATTAGAGCACAGACTAGAAAGATATCAAAGTGGCCACCGACCATTATACTGGCCATTGAGTCTGCCATTGAACTGGCGACGATCTTCCCACTAGTCGTTGGCATCATCTATGTCAACATCGCCTATCTCCTCTATGGATGCTATGGCATTGTAAATTCACCATTCACTCTAGCCGCCATGTTGGGTCTCTACCAACAAAGGTCAAGGCCATTAAGAATAGTAAGTCACAATCATTGAATGAATGAATGAATGATCATAGTGAGCATGACTAACGAATCAATCAATGTTATTAGTATTTATTATGGAAGATAGTATCGATTGTATTAATAGTGTTGATTAGTATTGCCATTGGATTACTGGCCAAGTATGACCAGGTGGACTATGTGGAATCAAGATTGATCAGTGTAATAATATTGGTGGGCATTGGTGCATTCACTATCGTATGGCATATAATGACAATGATGTGGATCAAGCCTGTACTCCAGGACTACCTCTCCAAGCAGAGTTCCAAACTGAAAGACGACGAGAACATCATGATGGACGATGAGGCCGAGTATGAAATGTTGAGCAAGATGACTACAAAGTATGTTGATGATCTTGATCGATGGTCATGATGTTGTTGCATTTCACTAACATTCCAATCAACAGACCACAATATGGAGTGTCAGCGCCAGAGGACCCTATTAGAGTGGCAATCAGGAAGTTTAATAAGGATCCAGAGAAGGTATGAATGAATGAATGATCTTGGGACTATTCCATCCCATCACTAACGCTTGGTACCATACTTAGGGCATGCAATACATTCATGATAACAATATATTATTGGGATCAACGATGTTTACCAATATTGTAGACTTGCTTCACAAGGTGGACGATTTGAACAAGGTCAAGTTGGGAGAGTATCTTGGAATCGCTCATAATAAGACATTGTTGCAGGACTTTGTAAACTACTATAGTTTCGTGGCGAAGGAGTTTGATGTGGCACTGCGCGAGTTCTTGGCCAAGTTCCGTCTGCCCAGGGAGGCACAGCAGATCGATCGCATCATGGAGTGCTTCGCCATCAAGTACCATCAGGACAACCCGGGCAAGTTTGCTGACTCGGACACAGCCTATCTGCTGGCATTCGCTCTGATCTTGCTCAACACGGACGCTCACAATCCGGCCATCAAGTACAAGATGTCCAAGAAGGTGTTTGTTCAGAACAACTTGGAGCTGAGGAAGGGCAAGAAGCAGGACCTGACGCCCGAGTACCTGGAGAAGCTGTACGATGGCATCCACAACGACGAGCTCAAACTGGACAATGAGAACCTGTTCTCCAACGCCCAGCTAAAGGGCTGGCTGCACAAGATGACCTCCAACAAGAAGCACTGGCAGAAGCGATGGTTCATTCTCAAGAACAACTGTTTGTACTACTTTGACAATGATAAGGACGAGGAGAACCCCAAGGTGATCATCCCGCTCGAGGGTCTTAAGGTGACCAAGCTATCAGAGACAACGTTCCAGTTGGAGGACTCGGCCGTGCAGATGATCAAGTCGGTCAAGCTGACGCCAGAGGGCCCAGTGGAGGGCCAGCACGAGAAGTACGCCCTACGTGCCGACTCGCCAAAGGAGGCTAGCAAGTGGATGGACTCTATCACCAACAACGTCCTGGGTAGTCCAGTGCTTTTGTTGATCAAGAAGAAGAAGAAGTTGCTTGATAGACGCACGACCACAATACACGTCTGACCTTGTTGTCCTTACACCATATACCTAATGATTGCTCTCGTCATTATGTTTGACAAATTTGGCCAGTACATTGAGAACATTTACTTGGACCGAGGCCATGGCAATGCACTGACAACTGTCAGTCGTGAAGTATGTATGTGTGACGGATTTTTATTCTTCGCTGCACACCAAAGCATGCCATGACGTGAGCAATCAGCCCATCATTAAAACTATTGATCTAATCAAAAATCGAGCTTGAAAGGGGCATTGATCGACACAAAAAAGATTTGTTTCAAGACGTTAATATTTAATGTCTATCAAACCGTTCCGGAAAGATGTTGGTGCGAGTGTCAATTGTTGACACTGAATGTCAGAAGATAGGCAGACTGAACATTACATACATATAATAATAACATAGATAGATATAATTTAAAGTTGTGTGTGTATCTAAGTGTTTCACGTCATTAAGTATGTTACACCCTTTCAATTGCATCTGACACCCCAGACACGTCAAGATATATATCACCCACATGCATACCCACACATTCAATCACAAACGAACCAAGTCAGATAGGAAGAGTTATAATGATCGAGATATTGGCCTTTACACCCAGTCACAATCCAATCGATCAATCAATCACCAAATCAATCAATCAATCAATCATCACAATCAATCCTAATCCAAATGATTTACTTTATCGTTATTAATATTAATATAAACCTGTAGTTTGTTTAGGCCTAAGATAAACAGATTGTTGTTTTTAGAGTGAGCGAGAGAGTTAGCTTACGATACAGATACATAGATAGATAGAGTTTGATTAATCTTGTATACACTGGAACTCAACAACAACGACATCACAAGCCATGGTGAGAGTCAACTGTGATTACATACCAGCATGGCCATTCGTCTATTACAAGAACAAGACAAATGTAATCCTACATATCCTCTGGCCATTTATCACATGGTAAGTTATAATAAACTTCAAGTGAAAAGGAAATGAATGATTGGACTCGGAGACCACACTCATTCATGACACAACACTAACATTCATTCCATTTCCATTCATTCATTCATTCCAGGAAAGAGACAATCTCTGGATACAAGGTGTTGGCATTGTTCTACTTCTTGTTCAGATTGACATGGAATGAACGCAAGTCAACTCAATATGTTGATATATTTTGGCCTATTATACATTTGGAGTATAATGATAATGGCTTTCGATTTGGTATAAGGCCTCTCTTTTGGCTCGTGTGGACGGACAAGTCATTCAAATTCATACTGTTTGGCCTGATAACGATAGTTTCCAAGGATGGCGGCGATGACATGTGGGTGGTGATAGCGCCATTCATCTGGTTCCGGAAAGATGGTGATCGGTACTTCTTCACACTGGCACCCATACTGTGGATAACAGGACGTTCCAACAATGAGCGACTCAAGATCGTATTGCTGCCAGTTGGAGTCTTCTCGAGAAGTAGCAGTGGAAATTGGTGGCTAAACATCGCATTCCTCTTCCATCTGGCAGGTGGCGACGACTTTTACTACTGTCACCTGTTGCCATTGTTTGTCGTAACTGGCAACGATAATGGAATGCTGTTCATCTTCATGTTCCTGTACTACTACATCCGGCGACAGAGTAGCTTCACGACATTGCTGCTCCTGGCATTCTTCTACCGCTCTTGGGACGAAGGCAAGTCACGCTTCCTCAACATCTGTCTGTTGTTCAACTATCGTCATCTGAGCGGCACGGTCACCAACGTGGTGTTGTTCCCTCTGATGTGGATACGCTCAGTGTCGGGCCACTCATTCACCTTCCACCTGTGGCCTGCCTTTGGCTTCAAGGTGTCACAAAAGTCGCGTGGCTTCAACGTCTACGTGCTCTACCCCATCGTGATCTACAAGAACAAGCATGGTGGCGCGTACAAACGCTTCATGTTTTTCTACGCCCTGATACACTACCTGCACGACAAGGAGGAGCGCATCAAGCTAGTCATCTTCCTACCCATCTTCCTCTATCGTCGCATGCAGTTAAGCTCCAGTGGATTCATCCTACTCTACTTCTGGCATCGCAGACGTCGTCAGATCAACATCCAGATGGAGGACATCCAACGCACTACTTCTGGCGGAGACCCAGACCTGTCAGACGTGCCCGTCGCCAACATGACCAAACACTACAAACTTTTCTATGACGTTCAGGGCTTCCTGCCATTTGTATTCTACGTACGCAACCAAGACCTGCGGTCTCTGGTCGTGTTGCCAGTTCTCCTGCTCAAGTGGCACACAGACACAATCAACTCTACATTGTTGGCGCCACTGTTTTACCAACGTCGTCGCGGAACTGACCTCGTGCGATGGTTACTACCACTGTTCTATCACAAGCAATCCACACATGGTGAGCAGGAGCGAACCATCACACTGTCCCCATTGTACTACTATTGGCAAAAGGGAGACAATCACTTCCGCTTCATACTGCCAGTGTTTGTGGACTTTGTCAAGGGTGAGTCGCACCTGGTCTACATCTTCCCAACCCTCATTCACTACCGCAAGTCTATATTCAAGTTCGAAACGTTCTTCCCCTTCTACTTCCGCATCCAGGACGCTGCCAAGAACGAGCTGTTCACATACTACTTCCCCTTCTGGGGCTCAGGCTTCCAGGGCTCAAAGTGGCGCAGCTACTACTTCCTCTTCCCATTGTTCGCATACAAAGAGGACCCTGAGCGACATGCCAAGATCTACGACATTCTCTTCCCACTGTTCCACTTTGATCGTGACGACGAATCACACTCAATTCGCATACTTCCATTCTTCTGGCGCTCGGTCAATGAGCGAAATGAGATGTTGCTCATCATGCCATTATTCTGGCGCTTCGTCACGGACAAGGATCGTCGACCCCAGATCAACACACTCTTCTTGCCATTCTACTTCAAGCGTGACTCTGCCCAGTACCTCTTCACATTCGCCTCGCCTGCCCTCCTGCCGCCTTACTACATACATTACCATCGCGAGGCCAGCCAGGTTGAAAAGACCTTTGTCTTCCCATTCTACGCGCACAAGATCAAGGGCCTTGACCATCTGCGGTGGTTCCTACTCGTTCTCTACCGTCACACTTGGCGAGACTTTAGTGAAGACATGTACATGAACATCCTTCTGTACTTCAAGTTCAACAACAGTAAGCTGAGTGTCAGTGGATTCGTCCCGCTTTGGGTGCAATGGTTGGTCAAGGACAAGCAACACTACCATCTACGAGTTCTGCTCCTCTACGCCTACGACCGCATGAAGTCTTCACTCAAACATCGCACCAGGGTGTCCATCCTCTACCTGATCACCAACAGAGTTGCACTCTTTTGTTGGAAGCACTGCACCAAGTTTGTTGGTGGAGAACCTACAATCTCCTCGCCAGGCGAAGCAATGGACGTAGTTGCAACAACGATTGATCCTGAAACTGGCGAACCTCGAGCGATAGAGATGACAGAGACCTCGCCAACACCAGGTGGTGAGGACTACAATGGTGCGACAACCGCCGACTCAAGTGCCAAGCGATACAAGTCCACAAAGGTGTACTTCTTCCCATTGTTCCACTTCAAGAGATCCGAAGAGACCTCGTACTATCAGTTCGCATTGCTCTGGTTGGCCAAACCATACGTCTCATTCCTTTACCGTTTCAAGGGATCAGATGAGAGCGTCTTCCATATCTTCCTGGCATACTACTTCAAGCGCACAGACTCCTGGCGTCAGGTGGCCCTGGTCTGGTTCTTCCACCCAGTGGTCAGTTGCTTCTTGTACGAGGACGTCCTGACAAGAATAATAGTCCGTGTGTTCCCCATCTTCTGGTTCAAACGACGCATTACCCCAGACAACCAGGTTGGCAGCAAGAATCTATCCATCATTTACATTGTGCCTCGCTATGGACTGTTCAACTACCGATGCAATCAGTCCAACACTGAGAGGACACACTACTTCTTGCCACTCTACTACTATTCTCGTCAGGGAGAGACCGACCGTCGTCTGGCAATTATCTGGTTCGCACATCCAATCGTGTCGTTGTTCACCTCGATACGCGACAGTACGCACAGCATTCACCGTCTGTTCCCAATATTCTACCGATACAGCAGCAGCCAGGCACATTCATTGGCGGGCAGGAGTGGCATTGCGTTTGTTTGGATTGGACATCCAGACGTCAGTCTGGTGCGCTACCATCATAGCACCGACTCTTCAATCTTTGCCATCTTCCCCATTCTCTGGACCAAGTGGTCACATGTCGACGAGAAGTTCCAGTTGTCAATCGTATACATTGTTCGCGGCTTTGGTCTCATTGACTATCGTCGCAAGAGTGCTGACGAAGTGCGCTTCTACATGCTTCCAATCATACATGTCCAAACAGAAAGCACAGAGACCAATGTGTCCATCGTGTACCTCGTTCATCCACTGGCATCATTCATCAGATTCAACTCATCATCGTCAGAGACCAAGTTCTTTGTATTCCTACTCATCTATATCCTCAGTGGTGATGACCGTTCCAACTTCTCCCTTCTCTGGCTTGGTGATCCACGTGCCTCATTCATTGGATACTGGTCCAAAGGCAACCGTTCACACTTCCACATTGCCCTCGCCTTTTGGCTATCGTTTGTCGATGAGAACATGCAGCTTGGTCTACTTTGGCTGGGCTGTCTAAGGGCAAGTGGCGGTGTCTACTACCCAATCGCGCTATTCCTGTCGTTCAGCGACGGCAGCTACTACACATCACATCTTATCCCAGTTTATCGATACACCAACCGCATCACAGCGGGACATGAACGTCTGTGGATTCTGTTTGGCATGATCTACCTGGTGACCAAGGCCGATGTCACCGACTTTAGATGGTGCTACCGTTGGATACGTGTCAAGTCTGGACCATCAGTCAGCTTGGTCGAGGTCAATCCATTCATCCATTACAAGAGAAAGAGTGGAAACTCTAGACTTTTGTTCCTTGGTGGAATGTGTGGCTACGACGATTCCGCTCGCGGTGGTGGATGTCGTGTCTGTTGTATCGAATGCTAAAGAGTTAGAAGACAATGTTGTTGTCAATAAATTATTATATTAAGACTAATGAAGATTTCCAGGTGATTGGGCTGTGATCCGAGATTGGCCAACATGTCTTTGACTATTATTACACCATAGTATTATCTTTAATAGGTATGTTGATTCTGTTTGGGTATACTAGTCGTTGTCTAATGATCTCTCGCAGTTCGTCTGTAACAAAGTTGATGAGCTTATCCAAATCATTGAGTACATGTTGAGATGCATCACCAAGCTGTGCCTCCACCTTTAGATCTTTGATTGGACCCTTCTGATCGTCCTCTATATTCCCAGATGGTAAAAGACAGAAACATACATTCTCTTCATCATATATTACAGATGCAATGCCTGAGAGTGAGAGCATTAGTTAGTCGTGAGGCCTAACAGACCATCGTCCCGTCTTGTCTCGCTCATCATTGACATCACCTACCTGATATGTGAGGGCTTGATACTTTGATTGAGATGGGGAAGATGATGAACTTGGGCGTTGGTGCGTTGACAAGAAGCTCAGCTTCTAGCATAAAGTGTGCATCGCCATCGTATGAGAATCGGACTCGTGCCTCGATACTGTTGCTTGGTCTTATAGGAGTGACGATGTTTGGGTCTGGGTCTGCAATGCTAATGATCTCGAAGCTAGGAGGCTTTGACCCCAGTGATAGACTTGTGATCTCAAAGCGACCGATGATATCTGGTTTGTTGATAGAGGCAAAGATCCTATTCAGGTAGTCCTTTGCCTTTATCGATTGCTTCTCATTGATCCTCTCCCAATATATCTTTAATGACATTGTTGTTTAAATGTATGTTTATCTATCTGTATGAATCGATCAATATTTGACGTTTTGATCATTATGACGATTGTTTGGCCCATTCAAAGTATGAACAGTGGAAGCGAGTCAGAGATAGATAGACCAACACTTAAACAAAGTAAGTGTTACCTATATTTATTAATAAGTAGTATTTATATATATAATTTATGATTGATGAAGTCTGTACAGTTTCTAATGGACATCCTTTTTGGTTGGAAACACACGACGTTGTGTTGGTAGTAGCAACGACAACGGTGTTGTTGATTGGGGGATAAGGGGGAGTTGTGTCATGCGATAGTGTTGGTCAGTCTTATTGGATCGACCATTCTACTATCCGCGATGATCAAATGAAAAGATTGATTGTGACTCTGGTGTCGAGTTGAGATCATTGATAATGTTGATGCCTTGGAACAACTCCATCTGTCTCCAAGCATGTTGTTGCTGTTGTTGCTGTTGTTGTTGCTGTTGTTGTTGCTGGAGTAGTGGAGATTGCTTTGGGAGTTGGTGGTCAGAGTCCAACAAAGAGTGTGGTCTGCTGATGTAGTTCAACGAGAGGCCGTGGAAGGAATCAGAGAGTGCATCACCCACTGATGAACCATTCAATGGTTGTTGTTGTGAGGGATGTCTGCTAACGTTGTTGTTGCCACTGTTTCCAAGAGCGCGAACACTTGGAACACCATAGAATGAAGATTCCTCCATTGAGTGTACAATGGAGTTGGAATTAAGTCCAAATCGAGATGAGCCAATTGGTGATTGCGTTATGCGTTGGGGCTGTGTCAAGAGCAAATGTTGTTGCTGTTGTTGTGATGAAAAGACTGAAGGAAGGTTTTGTGCATAGTTTGGTTGCTGTTGTTGTTGCTGTTGGTGATATCTTGGCGATTGGGCTGGTGAAGTTGTCGTTGTTGTCTGATTGGAGAAAATGGTGGGAGAGAAGGTCAGTCCCTGGAATGGGGATTGAGTAACGCTGCTTTCCAATGAGGTTGAGGCCGCAACGGGTGAAATTGGTTGAAAATGTGATGACGATGGTAACACCAGATCGTTGGAGAACTGGTGGTTGTTGTTGTTGGTGTACAGGTCAATGCTACTGGTGCTGCTTGAGTTGCGTAGTGCGTTTGATGATGTAGGTTGTTGTCTCCTTGTGAAGCCAGTGCCAATGTTGTTACCGGTGCTGGTCAATTGTGGTGGCTTTGGCAAGGTAGACTGAATGTTGCCAGTGCTGTTTGACAGGCCCATGCTACTGGTGTGTCTTAGCTTGTTCTGGAATGGCGTCTGTGATTGATGTTGTTGTTGTTGTTGGATTATTAGTTGTTGTTGGAGAATATGGTTTTGGTGATAATTGTTTTGTTGTTGTTGTTGTAGTTGGTGGTGTTGGTGGAACTGAGGTGGCATTGATAGTTGTGTTGGTAGTTGTTTGTTGTTGTTTGTCCTGTTGACGTTGTTGTTGATGTTTACGTTGTTGTTGACGTTGTTGTTGTGCAATGATGGTGCATTGACATTGGCAGTGAATGGTTGATCAATCTCCAACACTGGAGACTTCCTATTGCTTGGCGTGGCAACAGGTTGAGTATTGCCAACACTACCACCACTGGCACCAGCACTGACGTTGTTGTTGCTCTTGTATGACCAGTTCTGATACTTTGGAGACTTCTTTGAGGTGGCTACCTTCTTCTTGGAGAATGAACAACTGATCCTAACACCATTGACATCATTCTCGTTGAAGAACTTGATGGCCTCCTCAGTGGCGACCTCACCTCTCTGAGAGTCCTTAAAGTGAACGAATCCAAAGCCTTCGTAGTCTCCATTCTCTCTTCTTGGTATGTTGTAATGATTAATCTTTCCAAACTCTTTGCACTTGCTAAAGATTTGCTTATGTAATCCTGGCTTGGCCTGGTAATATTGTGTCATTTGCATTAGTTATTGAACGAATGAATGAATGAATGAACTAGACAATGTATGACATACCAATAAAGGATTAAATGTGATGTGAATACTTGATCGCTGATCACAAGAGTCGCTCCACTTGATCTTCACAGGCTTCTCTCCTACGTAGACACCATGGAGGTTGATTAGGGCGCTCTCGGCATCAGCTCGAAATTGGAACTTGACGAATGCGTAGTTGTTGATAAAGACACACTCCTTGTAATCGAGTGGTCCGTACGTGCTAAAGAAGGCGAGGAACTCCTTCTGGTCCAGCTTGGTGTCAACATTTGACACGTACAATGTGGATATTGGTATCGCCCAGTAGACCTTTAGCTCATGGTGAAGACATTTCGAAAGGTGCAATGAAGTCTTTGCAGTCAATGCTTCATTCTCAGTCTTGAAACCAGCAAAGCCATAGCCTAGTGAGTGTCCGACCTCGTTTGATTTGATCCTAAAGCTTATTGGGTTATACTTTGCGATCAATGGATAGAATTGCTCCTATTGATATTGTTTTGTCAGTGGATGGATGTAGGCGTTGGACATGTCAATAATAATAACGACGTACAGTGGTAATAGTATGTGGAATGTTTCCAATGAAGATATATCTCCTATCTCCACTGTTGCTCTTGGCCAACTTCTCAGAGTACACCATGTATTGGTCGACGGATTGTTGATCATTCTGACTAATGTTATCAAGGATACTGTTGTCTTGATGATGATGATGCTGCTGTTGTTGTGAAGCGGTGGATATCTCTGCTGCCGATGATGACATTATTGATTCCTCGGCGGCGGAGTAGGAGGCTGCGGCCGATGACGATGTTGACATTGAATCGATGATCATGGCAGCGGTGGCAGCAGCTGATGATGACATCATTCTTCGATCGGCATCATGACTGGCAATGATAGAATGTGTAATATATGAGTTGTTTGGGATGTTTGTTATCATTGTAGTTGACTATTTTACAATGTAATGTATATCTGCTGCTGCTGCTGCTTGGTTGTTGTTGTGGCTACCTGCTACCTTGAGCTGCTGCTGCTGCTGTTGTTTGTTTGTTTGCTTGCTTGCTTGCTGTGTCTGCTATTAAACGCCACTGCTAATTGTTTTGTTTTGTTTGATTGATATAGATATAGATAGATTGATTGATTATTATTATTAATATTATAATCTAGATTTTGTGTACTACTCTTGATGGTGGAGTCACCGATATAACAATGATGATTGATGATGAAGATGACGATGATGATGTTGTTGGTTGGTTGATTCAGTTGATGCAGATGCTTTTCTATTATTATTTGTTGTTGGGTGTTGTTGTTGCAAAAAACGTATTGTACTCTATGTTATAATTGTGTTGTTGTTGTTTGTGTATGACTATGTATCTGTGTATGTGAGTGAGTGAGTGAAAGTGGTGTTTGTGTATGTCTGTGTTGCAGAGCACGTGAGTATGTATATATATAAATATGTAAATGAATAAGTACAACAACAATTATTATTTAATTTTGAATGGTAGTTGGTTGGATGGATGGATGATGAGTGAGATGGAGCGAGAGAGTGGAGGTGACACCTGGTGTTGTTTGAAAGTGAATACATGCAAGTATTCAACAATAACACAACGAAAAAAACAAACAGTGCCAGTGGACGAAAGAACCAAAACAAGAAAAGTGGATTTTGATTGGTCGCTGTTTGTTCTGCTTTGTGTGGCTTTGTGACCATGCATAACACCCCTCCACAGGTGAGTTCCACATCCTTTTCGCACAAACGCACCATATCAAGCGTATTGGTTGGTTGATGTAGGTGTGTGTTTCAAATCTATCGTCATCTTTTTAATAATATTAATAATAATAATATTAATAATTCCATTGAATTGTTATTCAATCATAAATGAAGAAGAAAAAACATAATATAATATTATATTGTAACAAACTTCTCTCATTTATCTTATCAGGCTGCAATCATTTGCTTACCCCAGCAGCTGACAGAGACTGTGAACTCTTGGTTGTGTACATAGTGTACCCAGCCAATGGGTATGAAGAGTGCTTCACCGGCTTGAAGTGTAGTGGCATATGCCTGACCAACTCTCTCCATTGATGGATGCTCTGCCAATGGAATGCCGTCGGCTCCTCCAATGTTGACCATGCTGCGGACGACGTTGGACTCCTCCGAAGGTGGCACCAACACTACAAACTTTGATCCTCTGATCACCGCCACAACATTATCTCCAGTGTCCTTGTGGAAATGAGTGGCGGTGTTCTTGGCACCAATGAATGCGCCACGCACAATCATATTGTGTATGTTGCTATCGAACAGATGCTCGTTAAGGACATCGTTGCCCAACTGAGGAAAGTTGCCAAAGATGTCAAAGTTGCGAAGATACGGTGTGTTCTGATGAGTGGCTATTGGCTGAAGGTCTGGCCAGCCAGTGGTCGATAGTTGCCAATACTCTGAGAAGGGCATGGTGAAGATATCGGACATCTTTCCAAAGGTGCACATGTTGACCTCTACCTTGTGCTCACCAATAGTGGACAAGATATACTTGTCATCGATCCACTTGTTCATTGCAGGCCATGTCTTTGTCAAACCAGTAAACACCACTGGTGTGTTTGTGTTCAAATATTGGCTCAATGTTTCATTTGTTACATCAACTTGATCATTTCTAGTGATATCATGAATAACTACCATTGTTTGTTGTTATTGTTGTTTTATCTCTTATCTATATCACTTGTCTTTCTATTGTTGTATTGGTCCTCATGAGGAGTTATTTATAATCCATACCCCCCTCTTCCACAAGAAGATATGAATGACAACGAACTAATTTCTTTGATTACTTCATTGAAGTTTTTTCACACCAAACCAAAGTATTGGAATGAAAGTAGATATGTAGATATCTAGATAGAAGTACTTGTAAAAAGAGTATCCATACTTATACTTGTTTGTAATAAAACAATAAATATTATTTGGGATAGATCCTCTTAGAACTGATTTGAGATCGATTGTGTCATCGCCCAAACTTTCAAAAAAAAAGCAAAAAATAAATTAATAAATCCACCTCATCGAAAGAATGAATGAAACTAAACATGACCAGGCTCTGTTGAACCCATCGGTCAATCGTACACAACCACAAATAGATATATATATATTGTTAACAAAGAAAGAAACAACAACTACTACTACAAACAATGTCTAATGCATGGGGAAAAGCATTGGATCAAGCAAGCATTGTAAAGGCTAGCTTCAATGATCTAGAGAGAGCCTCGATCAAGGCTACTAGACACAAGATGAGAGTGCCCAAAGAGAAGCATGTCAGACGTTTGATCAACTACACAAATGAGCGTGTGGGTCCAATCGGTGATCTCTACATGTCACTACTCAAGAGGCTTGAACAACCTGATTGGATTGTAATGTATCACTCACTTGGCATCATTCATTCATGTATAGTTACTAACTAGAACATACATGACAATACAGATCGTATTGAAGACACTTGTAGTATTCCATCGATTGTTCCAACAAGGAAGCGGGAGATTCATAGAAGATCTCTCTCACAGAGGCATGGTGTTCCCTTTGGTCAGATTCACAGACATGACATCTACACAGGGTAGGTGTCAAGAGAGGAGAGGAGAGAAGACAGAGAGAGTGTAGAAGAAGGTTGTAACTGACACATATATGTACAGCTCACCAACAGTCAGTGTTCATTAGAAAGTACTCTACTTATCTAGAGGAGAAGATATTCGCATATCGCGAGAGCAAGCTCGAGTTTGAGAAGGAGTCATATAGCTCAAAGGGACTGTCCATCGAGCAACTACTCAATAGAATACCAAAGATGCAGAGACAGTTTGATGCCCTGATGGGCACACATGTAGATGAGGTCTGTGACAACATCATCACAATCAACGCCTTTGAATTGCTTCTCAAGGACAGCTTCAAGATGTACTGTAATTTAAATGATGCCGTATTGAATGTATTGGGTAGGTAGTAGTAGTATCATTAATGTCATGTGATCATGACACGTGTAGCATCATGTTAACCACTGGTGTTCCTCAATCACTAGAACAATACTTCAACATGACAAAGAGAGATGCAACAACAGCACTGGGCATCTACAAGACATTCATGAGAGAGACCAATGATATCATCAACTTCTTTGATGCATCTAGACGCAAGTTCCACATTGAACTTCCACATCTGACACCTGTAAGGACTAAGTTGTTTGACAGACATCTCATATGACAGTAACCTTACTTACCAATACCAATTCCCAACAACAGGCACCAGCTACAGTCATCAAGGGTCTGGAAGAGTACCTGCGAGACTTGGACGATGAAGTCACCAAGACACCAAACAAGACGACCACAGGCAATCGACAGAACCTTGGATCACAAATCAAGTCATCCAGTCAGTTTGAGAACTCAAAGAAGATTATGGATGATGCACCTCTAATCAACTTTGATGTATGTGTAGCCAATGATGTCAATGAGTATCACATGATATTGATCTAACATGTTTCAAACCCACCCATAGGATGACCTGTTCAGTTCAGCACCTCCTCAACAGACTATGCCACAGTATCAACAACAACAACAGTTCCAACAACAACAACAACAACAGCCACAACTTTATCAACAACAACAACAACAACAACAGTACCAACAACAACAACAGAACCAATTCGCACCGGTTCAAAGGAAACAATCACAAGCATTCGATCCACTTGATCCATTTGCAGTGACAACATCACAACCACTCTCACCAATTAGACAACCAAACCAACAACATCAGCAACAGCAACAAATGATAAGGAGTGCAGGCGCACCCATTGGAGCACTGTCCAACAATCCATTCGATCAGAAGGCATTGCAGATCAAGGCTGCCTTTGAGTCCTCGTCGGCGCCCTCCACCTCATCTTCTGGCTCAATGATGGCACTGAATCATAATGGCAGCAACATCAACTTGGGCATGATGAACAATCAGATGATGGTACCAATGAACAACAACAACAATATGATGATCAACAGCGGTGGATTGAACAATATGGGAGGAATGGGAATGAACAACAACATGAACAGTGGAGGCATGGTCATGCAACCAACGATGGGCATGGGTATGCAGCAGCAGCTCCAGCCTCAGCAAATGATGAACAACAATATGCAGTTGGTTCCTCTTGGCATGAATCAACAAATGAACAGGATGCAACCTCAGCCAATGATGAACAACAACATGAACAGTGGAGGCATGGTAATGCAACCAACGATGGGCATGCAACAACCCCAACAAATGATGAACAATGGATTCAATCCAAACATGCAGCAACAGAATCCATTCGCAATGGGCAACATGCAGCAACCCAACATGATGATGCAACAACAACCAATGGGTATGATGCCACAGCAGCAGCAGCAAATGAATATGAACATGAATATGCAGTACATGCAGCAACAGCAACAGCCTCAGCAACGCCAACAAGTTCAGAATATCTACTTCTAAGACCAGACTCCTTCCTCCTCCTCATCATCGTCATGTTACCATATATAAACAACAGTAGCAGGGCTCCATCCTGACAAGTGAATCATCTGATTGATGTTTGTTTAATCATGATTGTTGAAGTGGTTGGTAATCTAACGCCAAGTCCAGACCATGGTCAATGGCATCGTTTATTCACACGCACACTCTTGAAACATACAAAGAGAGAGAGGCTGGTCGACCGAGAAGAGACAAATGGTATGTATAATATATAATAAAGGAGGTATTATGTGCATAAGTAATTAAGATGTGAGGGGAGGGAGAGGAGGGAGAAGGAGAAGGTGGCAGTGTCTATGCTTGGGCGGATCACTCACTCCCAAGTGATCATAACAATGATGTCTTTCGATCGCTCGCTCGCTCTATATCTATCTATCTATCAATCTCCATCTCTTATAAGTTCTTATGCATTAGATGTTCGTTGTCATTTACAAAGGTAAAGTCCTCAAAGTTCTTCTGGAGGGAGCTGCTCAGCTTGGACGTGTGGTTCTCGGCGGACAGCTTGGCTGTCTCGGCCAAAAAGCCTGCATCCACCTGGCTCGTATCATTCTTTCCCTTGACTGGCGGGATGAATGGTGGCACCAGCTCCTTCCTAACGCACTTCTCCCAGTCGATACCTGCGAAGAACTTGTGTGACTTGATCACCTTTGCATCCTTCAGTCGTTTGTTTGGGTCTCTTTCGAGCAGCTATATATATCATGATGATTGAATGTAAGTATGTGGTGTATCAATGTTGTTGTTGTTATTCGTCATGTACATACTGCAGTTATAAAGTCTCTTGATTCCTGGGTAAACTGTGGAGTGAACACTAACTTCTGGGTCATAATATTATTGTACATGATGCGGATGTCTGAGGAGTAGAATGGCGGCAGACCAGAGAGCATCTCAAAGACTAGCGTGCCAAACGACCACCAGTCAATGGCCTTGCCATAGGCCTCTCCCTTGAGGATCTCTGGCGCCAGATACTCTGGCGTGCCGCAAAAGGTGGCGGTGCGGTCGTCGTCGCTCAGCAGACCCTCTTTGCTGATGCCATAGTCGGTGAGACAGATGTGTCCGTCGGCAGTGAGCAGAATGTTCTCTGGCTTGAGGTCGCGGTACATGACGCCGCAGTTGTGCAGGTACTCGAGGCCGCAGACGATCTCGGCGCAATAGAACCTGACGCGCGCCAGATCAAACTTCTCCTCGTTCTGCAGATGGAAGAAGAGTTCGCCACCGTTGATGTAGTCCATGATGAAGTATAGCTTGTCGTCAGTCTGGAAGGAGTAGTTGAGGTTGATGAGGAAGGGGTGCACCAGCTTCTGCAAGATGTTCTTCTCGGCACGTGTATGGTCCACTTCGTTGCGCTCGACGATGTTCTTCTTGTTGAGCACCTTCATCGCGTAGATCATGCCAGTGTCCTTCTTGCGCACTTGAAGCACCTTGCCAAAGCTGCCTTTACCAATGACATTGAGCAGGTCAAAGTCCTCGACTCCAACACGCTCCTTGGTGGGCTGGCCGGCAGAGGCGCTAGATTTCATCTTGGCCAGTGTCTTGTTGAGTATGTTTATCCAACTCTGCATCTCGTCTGGCGATGTGGCCTTCATGTAGTAGGTGCGATCGGGTGTCTCCACCTCGAACAGATTCTTCTTCTTTCTTTGACTCTGTACTACATTTGTTACGTTCTTCAAATGAATAGTTCCCAATTCACAACTGTTTGCATTCTTTGAGTAATATATCGATCCATTCTTTAGCACACACCATCTCTTTCTCCATGTCTTTATTGAGCCACCTTCCTTTGTTAAGAAGCCCTGTTTATCTGCCATTCTCTATATATATATATATCTCTATTTATAATAAATAAATATTATATCTATCTCTCTCTATTATCTTTTAATGTTTATGAAACTAACTAATTGATCAAACAACATTGTTGGATATTTCAAGATGAGGTTTAGGTTGGGACATGAACAAGATTGGAGGTGGATGGGTCACCAAAAAAAAGGGTGGATGTCAAAAAAACCACATTGACCATTTGGATTGAGGCCCTGGGACTTCAAAGAGTTCGTTTTTTTTGACTGACCAACTATCAGTGTTGTTGTGAACTTGTTTAGGACCAAGATCCACTAAAGGAGTATTTAGTAATGCTCAAGAGAGACTTCAAGTCATTAGATTTCTAGAGTTTATATATGTCCTATAAAATAATAATAATTACTACAAAGATAGATAGATAGATAGAATTAATGAATGACAATAACAACTCCAGAGATTACAATCAATAATCATAATCAAAATAATAATAACAATGTAAAACAACATAGACGAGTATATAGTAGAGCAAGACAGATGTTCTCTTTTCATGAGTTGGCCGGTACAGATATGACATTGTTGCTTGACGAGTCGATAATGATTAGAGTGTTTCAGATGTTGGAGTTGCACTATCTTTTCGTGGCGAAACGTGTGTGTTCCAGATGGAAACCAATCTGTGAGAACACGTCTTGCTACAGCGATCTGGACATGCAGGCATTCATCCACAACAGTCGATATCTTCCACATCATGTACTACAAGCATTCATACTTGGTCTATCAATGGATGTCGATGAAATCGATGCTCTCAAGATGGTGTGTCGCGAGATCCCCAGGCTCCCTCAATCACTGGCAACTCCTTGGGTCAATGGAGGAGATGATAGTATCAGTAGTAGCAGTGTATATAATAGTAGTAGTAATAATAGTAGTCCACCAAGTGCTGGTGGAAGGCCAGTCAGTGCACATATACGTGTACCTTCATATGGTGGCGCTGAGGATACCGAGAGCACATTATCACTTTCAACTTCATCATTGTCATCATCATACGATTCACCTCCAATGCTTGGATCTTCAAACTCATCTACACCGACCCTCTCGAGTAAGGAGGCACTCAAACGACAGAAACTGAGGAAGGAACGTGAGAGACGAATGGAGGATGCAATGAAAGTATGGTCAGATGATATCATTCCAAACTGGACATCAAAGAGCAAGTCACTCAAGAAAGTGCGTGAGATGATCTATCAAGGTATCCCCTCAGTATCACGTGAGAAAGCATGGCCACTATTGATTGGAAATGATCTGAACATCACTCCTGGTATGTATTATCCGTCATAAACCTCATGGCCCGACAACAACTGACACCTCATTACTTGCTTACTTTTAGAACTGTATTCTATATTCAGACTAAGAGCAGAGAGAGCCAAGCATAAGGGCGACCTGTCGTTGGGAAGGGAGGGCACCGTGACACTCATACATTTGGACTTGCCAAGAACATTTCCAAAGTTGTCAATTTTCCAGGATGAAGGTCCATACCATGAGAAGTTGGCTGCAGTCCTAGAGGCATATGTATGTTATAGACCTGATGTTGGATATGTCCAAGGAATGTCCTATATTGCCGCCATCTTCCTACTCATCCTCGATGACTATGAAGCATTCGTCTGTCTATCTAACCTGCTCAACAATCCATGTTTCATGTCCTTCTACACAATGAACTTGGAACAAGTATGTGTCAGTCCACTCTTGATCATGTTGCTCTTGGTCTCAGTTGTCACTAACCAACACCATCCATCCATTCCGATCATCCAACAAACAGATGGAAGTATATATGCGAGCAATGGATAGTTTGATCGCGACGAATCTACCCAAGATCCATAGACATATGCGTGAGCTGGGCATACAGCCAGATGTGTTTATGATTGATTGGGTGCTGACTATATTCTCAAAGGCACTGCCATTGGATGTGGCTACACACGTGTGGGACTACCTGTTCCTGGAGAAGGAGATATTCATCTTCCAAGTGGCGCTGGGTATACTTAAGATGTATTCCCGCGAGTTGGAAACAGGTGACTTTGATCTATGCATGACACTGCTAACTCATCTACCATCAGACATTGATGATGATGAACTATTCCAGCACATATCCTCATTCAACATAACTCAAAAGCAGTTTGCCAAGTTGGTTGGTACAGATAAATCATAATAACCATGGTTGGAATTATTATTGTTGTTGTTTGTTTTTATTGATGATTGTTTATGTTGTTGTTGGGACAGGACGGACTGGACGGGACTATGGACAGATGGGTAATAGAGCATTGAAGTGGCATGCTTTGTGTGTGTGATTGTTTTGTTGTGATCCAGATCAATCAAACTCTACATCGTGCAGATGATCATGATGGTTGGACGTGGACGAGGATGGGGTATCCTCCACTGGCATATACTTGCTCTTCTTTGAGTAGTGCTTTGGAGCGAATGGAATGGTCCTCTTCTTTCTGTTGATCAGCAGGATGCTGTGGATGGCATTGAGCACTGGAACCAGTGCCAGGAATACGTAGAACACTTCTCCCTCGTGCACTCTCCAGAAGGGCACACCGACGATCCACAAAAAGAATGCCACCAGGAGCAAGATCATTGTGGCAAAGAAGTTCTGTGTGACTATCACCTCGGGCAGATAGGCTGGACTGACAAGAAGACCCTTCTCGTGTTGTGCTGTCCTGGTACGGTCCGATGCCAGTCTGTTGTTGTCTCTGAACACGCGATAGATGGCTCGCACCAGACTGAGGAAGTTGTAGCAGGCAATGCCAACAAGGAAGCGCCACATCAGTGAAATGGTGTTCATTGACTTGTCAGAGAGGCCCGTTGGGTGATGCAGGGACAGAGCCTCTATTGGCAAACGACAGAACTTGGTGGTGAAGCGCACCGCCAGACAAGCGGCACCGACCACCAACTCACGGATTGGTGCAAAAGTGGCCAGCTCCTGGTTGATTCCAGTGACGCGGGTTACACATCGAAGTGTGTCGTTGGGTGAGACAGGTGCTGGGGTTCTCTGGAGGAATGAGTCCTCGGTCATGTAGACAATGACCGAGCCCAAGAAGGCTGCGCTGGCCACTGGTATGATGACGATGGTGAAGAAGGCATACAATCCTTGAACAAGTGCGCTCGATCCGAGGATGATGTCGCGCTCCTCCAATCGCACAGATATCAACCAGATGATGAACAATATCAGGCCAGAGAGTACGGCCGAGCCAAACAAACGCATGTTGCGCATTTCATCGCCGGGGAGCATGGCATCCAAGATGGGTTGGGAGCTGTAGCGGCCACACAAGTGGTTTGAGGTGCCGACGATGGCGAAGCGAGCCCAGTTCTCCTTGAACGATGTGTGATTGTGTTGTGTGATGGGCAGGTCGAATGTAGCGTCAAACATGGGTGGCACCACTTGGTCCTTCTCCACGTTGTTTGCTCGTGGACTGATGTCCACCTGGTGTAGATGGGGCAGAGGACACAGTACGATGGTGGCCAAGATGAAGAGTGCCAACAAGAGACTGACAATGATGCTGATCCACTGCTGTCGAATGCGATTGGGGATGCCAGCGTGTAGGAACGCATAGCATTTGTCGGCTAGACTTGGTTGACGTCGGATGCTTCGCGACAATTGCTCCAGCATGTCGTTTGTGTAGTGCTCAGCCTGATCGGCATATTGCAGTGTGGACACCTTTCGATTCGCAGGGTCCATATATGCCAGATCATCATCGTTCTTTGCATGACCGCGACCACGTCGGTAAAACACTTCCTCGTATGGTGGCATTGAATGAGTGTCCGCATCATCCTCCTCGCTGTCCTCGAAATAGTCATCGTCGTCAGCGACTACTTCTTCGTTCATCTCTTGTGCTTCCTCCTCTTCCTCCTCTTCCTCCTCCAAAGGTTGCTCGACCGCTTTTCTGGACTGTCTCTTGGCGGCTGGTTTCTTGGCCGATGGTGCAGAGGCGGCTGGTTTCTTGGGTGGTCTGCCACGTCTCCTTGGTTGTGGAGCTTCTTCTTCCTCCTCCTCCTCCACCACTTCGTCCTCTTGCTCATCGACATCCTCGATCAAAGGGGCGACATCCTGCTTGTTGTTGGCATTTCTTCTGCTGTTCCAAGATGTACTCCTGGTGATTGAGCTAACAGATGTGCTGGTGGAACTTGTAACATCACTGTCTTCGTCACCAGCAACTCTACTACTTGAATTCTTTGCTCTAGCCATTCACTGTATTGTTGTTGTTGTTGTTGTCCAAATACCTCTGATGATCAGTATTTCAAACTGGTAATTTCTAAAAGATTGGAATTATGATGTCCAATGATTGATTTCAAAGACAACGATAATGATAATAATTTGAAATAATGATGATGGTTATGTTATTATTAAGAAATGAATGATGATTGTTGAGTGTTATAGAGATAAAGAGAGATGGTTAATGTGTGATTGAGTGAGCCGTGTTTGAATGATAGTGTGAACATGAAGGGGTGCGAACCTTTAAATTTGAAATTATATTAAAGCTGTTAAATAACGGATTTTACCCCACCCACTCAAACAATCATACACCTCACTGCTGTCGCACAAAACGCGCGCAAAATAAAACAACACACAAAAGAAAATAAATAAATAAATGAAAAAAAATGTGCCAAAACAACAAGAGACCATGCACGCAGGTATCAATCACTGCACCCACCCCACGAATTCATTTCATTTGAATTTAATAATATTTGTAACTACACATATTTTTTGCACAGAGAACAACTAATCCAACTACACAATGTTCATATTACTCTCAACTTACATTCTAAGAATAATTTTGCTACATCTTGACACTATTGATGTTTTATGTTTTCTCTTAGTAAGCAGAAGCATCTTCTCACTTCAAAAACTCATCGCACCGTCACTGAAGCACCACTTTGGAGCTATACCATCATCATCACAACAACCGACACCGAAGAAAGAAAGCCTATATACATACCTGTCTACATATTCTAAAGAGCTCTCAAAACAAAACCCTTGGAGTTTTCATGAGCTTCCTCAARCCGGTGAAGATTTACCACAATTATCACTGCCCTATTTCAACAAACCTCTTCAAGTTGGACAAATACCTATGTCAGTGACACAACTGTCACTTGGTCAATTCGATCAACCTCTTCTGGTTGGGCATATACCTCAGTCAGTGACTCAGTTATCAATGAGATGTTTCAATCGACCACTTCAAGTTGGACACATACCACAATCAGTGACTCAGTTATCAATGAGATGTTTCGATCGACCACTTCAAGTTGGACACATACCACAATCAGTGACTCAGTTATCAATGAGATGTTTCGATCGACCACTTCAAGTTGGACACATACCACAATCAGTGGTACAACTGTCACTTGATCATTTCAAACAGCCACTTCAAGTTGGACACATACCACAATCAGTGGTACAACTGTCACTTGATCRTTTCGACCAGCCACTTCAAGTTGGACACATACCACAATCAGTGACACAATTGTCGATTGATGGTGTATTCGACCAGCCACTCCAACCTGGACACATACCACAATCAGTGACACATTTGTCAATGCACTTATTCCACCATCCACTCCAACCTGGACACATACCACAATCAGTGACACATTTGTCAATGAATAATTTCAACCAGCCACTCAAAGTTGGACACATACCACAATCAGTAACACAATTATCAATGGACAGATTCAACCAACCACTCCAAGTTGGACACATACCACAATCAGTGACACAACTGTCACTTTGTGAATTCGATCAACCACTTCAAGTCGGACATTTTCCACCGTCAGTGATACATCTGGAATTGATACTTTTCAATCATCCTCTCCAAGTTGGACACATGCCACAATATGTTTCAAGTTTAACTTTTGGCAGAGAGTTCAATCAACTTCTCAAAACAGAGTACATTCCATCAGTTAGATCACTGTCTATTCAATGCCCGCAATTTTCTCCCGAGAATATCAGTTTGCTTGGACACAGCTATCTCAATGAGCTTAGTATTGTCCACGTAGCTACAAAAAGCAATTGTAAATCTGTTGAGCCATCCTCACTTTTACACCAGGAGACAATTTCACATTTTTCAAAGATGAATACTCTTTCGCACTTAATCGTCAAGATCAAGCCGAGAAAGACGACGCTCAAAGGAATAGATGGTGGGATGCCATTCTCTATTTTGTATTCATTGCTCAAGTTTATTCCAACAATCACTCTACAATTCTGCTTTCGGTCTAGTGATGCCTTTGACTTTGAAATCATTTGGAGACTGATTGACGACAAAACAGCACTACTAGTCCCTATATCGGATGCGGATGATAATGGAATTGTACTATTTTGGAAGTTTGCAACAAAACCAATACGCAATCCTTGGTCTCAGGCCGCCACATTTAAGACTTCAACTGTGTCACAAGCCGAGCCCAACCCCTTGCGTACTCTTACTCTCCCGAACGATGATGTGGCTCAACTCAGAGAGTTCCTGAAGGGGAAAACGATAATTCAGATGTCCAGGCTTACAAAGGACAAGCTAAGCCAATATCTAACAATATTTGGTATACCAACAACCTCAGATACACAATTGACTAATCTAAAGTTGGCAAAAGTACTATCCAAGGTATTAAGTGATCATAAAAATTAACAAATCCATGACCAATAATAAATACTGGTAGTTGGCGAGATGTGCAAGCTCTTTCGGAGCCGTCAAACTACGTTTCCAACAAACGGGTGGCAAGTTTGACAACGTCACGGATTATAGATTATATACCCAGGAGCAATTTAGTATATTCTATCGAATCGCAAACTCGAGAGGACATATTACAGTACCTGGCAATAGCAAGATAGATGGGAACAATGGCGAGCAAGAGGACTACTCAGATGGAGACGTCGCAAGTGACAACAACGACGAGGACGATGCAAAGGAGGAGGACGCAAGTGACATCGACCAACTCAAAGGTCAATGAATGGAATCGTATCTCATTGGGATTATATTTGACCAGACATATTGCATGTCTCGATTGGGTATCCGGTTCCAGTCTTGGGACATTCGGTGTGTCGTTGAGACCTACTTGATTCTAAGGTGTCCATTGATCATGTATTATGTAGAGATAAAAGAAACATGTTTATATTAATAACTTGTTGTAATGTACTACATTGTAATGAAAAAAAACTCTTTCAAAATAAAAACAAACCCGATATTTATTTGTTTTGATTATTTTTTTATTCAACTTCCCCCCACTCAAACAATCAAAAAGTTGAGGTGAATGTCCACAACCAATTTAATCAATAAGCTTAGTATCTGTATATATATATCACATAAATATAACTTTATCAACATCATCATCATCATCTGTTTGATACACAAACAAACAGAACACATATTAAAGAAAGAGATAAAACAATACACAGAATATGGCCGATCCTGCATTGATGATCTCTGTCGCAAGCTTGACACCATCTGATCGTGAGGGATTCCTCACCAAACAAGGTGGTGCCATCAAGACTTGGAAGCGACGTTGGTTCGTTCTCAAGGGCAAGAAGTTGTACTACTTTAAGAACAAGACTGTATGTGTTATGTTATGTCTCTCGACCATTGACTTGATCAATCATTCGGCGCGATGTGACTCACACTCACTCTCAACTCATTAATACAGGATCTAGAAGCAACTGGTATGATTGAGTTTGAACCAGACTCATTCGTAAAGGATGAAAGAGACAAGGATAAGAAGAAGAAGTTCATGTTCTCGTTGGGCACATCAAAGAGAATCTTCTTGATCTACGCAGAGTCAGAGACAGACATGAAGCAGTGGATCGAAGCGATCAGACGTAATATGGGCGATAGCTCCACTGCCACCTCATCAAGCAGCGCCATCACCACCTCGCCACGCATGCAAAACACACCTGTAGAGTCTGGCCAACGTGCTCAGGCACAAGATAAGGCACCCAACCCAACATCTCCACGTTCAAAGATTGCCACTGCAAAGGCTACTATCCCATTCTTGAGAGATGTATGTGTGCTTGTATATCATATCAATCAAGCTCAACATGTCATATTAACAACAACAACAACAACAACAACAAATAGGATGATTCAAACAAGGTATTGGAGTTCTGGCAGATTTGGTCCGAGTCTATCCCACCTCAGGTGGACTTGCAGGGAGGTAACTCAATCGAGTTCCATGTGGCAACCTCGATTGACATGCAGAAGCTGACGTGGAGGACTGCTGGTCCACAGAGTATATTCATCCAAAAGATGGTGGACTTTTTCTGGAACGTCGGTGCACCAGAGACAGAGATCGACAGGCTCAACGACGTCGGCGCGCTCATCAACCCCGTCAAGATCGGTTCATGGATCGACATGTCTGACAAGGGTGGTATGGACGGTGGTTGGTACTTCCCAGTTGACATTCCTCTCAAGTTAGCTATTGAGTCTGCAGATGTTGGTGAACCAACCAAAGTAGTATGTATTTGTTATCATTCAATCACTCATTCAACTCACTCACATCAATCAATCAATTTTTAGTTGTCAACATGGGCAGAGGCGAATGATGTTGCCAGTTGCTATAGTGTAGGAAGGGATATGGGAGCAGCACCACCTAGACAGACAGAGATTCGTCTTAAGCTACCTGGAACAGACTTTATCGACCAACTTAACTTGGCAGTTGGAGCATTCCAGACATTCCAATTCCCAGCCATTCCAGAACCAGCATTGGAGCTACTACGCTCAAGCGCCTCAGAGATCAGCGGCGGACTCTGTCTGAGTGTGATCACCTCGAGCGAGGGATTCGTTCGTCTTGGTCTGCTAATCCCCAAGCCATCGCGAGAGCTCACCAACAAGATTTGCGAGTACGGTTCAGCGCCCAAGGACAAGCTGACCAAGTTTGAGCAGCAATTGGGCGTTGCCACACCAGCCTTTGTCGAGTACCAATATCTCCAGAAGGGTTTCGGATATACTGTATACAAAGAGGGTATGTTGTCTTCAGCACACATAGACAATGATTGATCACTAACTCAAGCACATAATATTGAAGGTTTCGACATTGTGCTCCATTACTATGTGGGCGACGATCAATCAGATTAATCAGCTGTCTGCGTAATTTAGCGATCTGGCCACAATGAATGAATGACAGAAATGACCATGGTCATCCATCCAAGATGTAGGAGGAGCTCCTCCTTCCTCGGCAAAAACACAAACCAACTATTATTATTATTTCCAACACCAACAATTAAATGAATGTATTAGCTGTATCAATATCACTCACTAACTCACTCGCCTTATATGAACGATTGTCCTTATATCTAGAGTCTTGGATGATCACGACTACAAGTAGAGACACTCTACATTGATGGAATGCCCCCTAGAAGGTGTTAGTTCCACTGCCCTACCTTTTTATGACCCTGGGGACCACCATTGGCCTTATGACAACATCAAAAACATCATTTTCAAATAATGGGACAACCTTCGAAAACGACTATGTCAACATAAATATATATGTGTGTCGACCCGTTTCAAACATATTGTTGTTGTCACGTGATTACCAACAACAACAACAATATTGTTTGTTTCAAACAGCACCTAATTCACCATTCTCACTTCACTCATCACACATACATACACACACATAGATTGACAAGTAACTTGTCAACAACCACCATCTGACAAGCTTGATCCTTTCACTCCACTCACTCACTCACCCATCCAGTCAAGTGACATCCATCACCCACTCACCCCTAACCAATCAATCGATCAATCAATCAATTAATTAATCAACTTCAACATCATTCATATTCTTACTTATACATTAAATTGTTATAATCATTCATTAATCCATTAATCTCTTTAATAATAATAATAACAATATATATTATATATAAAATTACCAATCAATGATGCAGTCGACTTTTAAAACATCGGTTCAGCTGATGTTTACATTGTTGGTTCTGTCATGTGTTTTGGCACAGGATCCACCTGTTGACCCACCAGCACCAGTGGACATTAGTACACTCTACACCATTAGCCAGCCTAAATGCTCATTCTCAATGGGCGAGTTGATACCAAACGCCACCTATCCAACAACCATCTTCAAAAACTCAAATGGTGACCTGTTAACTGCACCATACTACTTTGAGGCTGGTGTCTACACCATCCAAGCCAATGTCACCGCCACCGATTTTAATACTACAACAATACTCATAAACTATGGTCCATGTATGTCTAATCTCATCAATCAATAATATCAATCAGTAATATAATTGAAGTGAATCACTAACCAATCCAATCCAATCAATCAATCAGATATGAAATCATCACCAGTGTATACTGTTGTCCAACCAGTGTGTGGCAATAGCACTGGATCAGTGACATTGACAACCCCGAGCGGATTGACCTACATCAATGTATCTCTAAAGAATACATCCAACATCGACCAGACATTGTCAGATGACAAGGTGACATTCGCCAATCTTCCAAGTGGAAAATATACACTCTCATTGAACAGCACTGATTGTGGAGTTCAGATGATCAGATTGGAGTTGGTGTCATCATCGCCCAGATTGACACTTACTCTCAACGCCTCGCCCTGTGTGCGCCAGTCAACCGTTGCCGTATCTCTGCCCGCCGGTTTCACCGACGCTGCACCCGAGTTCAAGGCCAATGGACAGCCAGTGGTCAATGGCAGCTTCGCACTGGACGGCTCCCCTTCGGTCCTCGTCACCTACACCGGCAATGGATGTAAGTCATCAGAGACCTTCTCGCAGGGCTTGTTGGTGCCAGTGTACGCCATCGATGTGCATCAGACCAACGTCAAGACGACGGTCATCAACAACATCAACAACGTGACGACAGTATGCACTCAACAGTATGCCAACATCTCTTTGCACTACGACAGCACAGTGTTTAGCGATTTGGTCGTGCTCAACTCTTCAAACCTCAACGTCGAAATCACCTACAACTCATTCATTGCTCCATATGGCTCGACATTCACGTTGACCTCTGCCAAGTGCTCGATGGACACCACCAAGAACATCCTGCGCCAGTTCACAGTGACCCCACCCGCACCAGTGATCACAGTTGCACCACCTCCCCAGGTCAGCGTCTCCCTCCCACCCACCGGATGTCTTCGCTCAGCAGTTGTATCTGTTGTCAACTTCCTCGACTACTCATCGATCAATCTGAACGTAGGCCTTTCAAATGGCACCATGATCAGGATAGACCACAAGAATGGCATCTTCTCAAATGTGCCCGCTGCCTCCAACATCACGTTGGAGTACATCTATGGTGAGACTGGACAGTGCGACGACCCGTACCGTGTGGCCCCACTCAGACTCCCAGTTCAACTGGTGGACATCACAGCCAACAAGCTTTCATCAAAGGTTGAGGAGACCCTGATTGCCAATGCCACCCAGTGCTCATTGGGTACCGTCAGCTTCAACCTCGTTAAACTGTCGCCAGAGTTGTTTGCCTCCAACTTCACATACAACTTTGTGGCTGGACAGAATGTGCTGCTCAACTTCACCACGATCTATGGATGCGTGGCACAGTACAATTGGACAGCACCAATCGCCGTCCAGTACGATGTCCCCTTGCCAGTGGTCACCAAGAACAACACTTGCAAGTACTCGATGGACTCTGTGCTCGAGATCCAAGGCAACTTCTCCAACATTGCCAACATCTCTATTGATGGCGCCATCATGCCACTCAATAAGTTGTACTCTGGTCTGACCGTTGGCGCACACAACATCTCGTTCGGTCTTGTCTGTCCCTCGACCACCTACTACCTCACGACATTTAGCATCTTTAGTGACAGTGACTTTGTCCTAAGCTACACCGTCTCGAAGAAGGATGATTCCTGTAACTCGACCGATACACAGGCCAAGATTACAATCAATCCAAAGCCTACCTTTGACGTACTACTTGATGGCACCGTAGCCTACAACGACACTGAGGGTGGATGGATTGTCAATGCCGCTCCTCACAACCTGACTTTCACCAACGCACAGTGCAATGGTTCACTCCAAATCAAAGAATCAGAACTGATCGTCGAGACCATCACAATTGACGCCAAGGTGATCAACCCGAATGAGACTTGCAGTGGCTCAAAGGATGGTTCAGTGACGTTCAAGGCATCGAATGACGTCGCCATCAAGACAATTGTTGTCAATGGTGTAGACACCTATACCGATATAAGCACTATCAACACACTCCCCGCTGGAAAGCACACCTTCCTGATCAGCCTCAATGACAGCAACTGTCAGTTCACCAAGGTGATCACCATCGGATCCTACACCGATGTGCCATTCACATTCGCCACAACGTCTCCCTCGGGATGTGGTGTGAACACCGATGGAGTTGTTATTGTGTCGGCCACCAACCCAGACTTGATCAAGGACTTCAAGGTCACATCCGATGTTGGCACAGTGCTCAACCAAACCATCTACAAGTTGGCGGGCAACACCAACTTCACCGTATTCATTGGCTACAAGGATGTGTGCAAATACAACCGCACACTCAGTCTGACATTGAGCAATGATTCTATTCCAACACCAACCTTCACACTCAATGCCGCCGACTGTGGATTCACCAATGGAAAGTTCCAGCTCAACAACACCAAGGACTACACCAATGTCTACCTCACCAATCTGGACCGCTCTTCGATCGTAGCCGTCGGCACTGATGGACAGTTCACCGGTCTGTCGTTCAACACCACCTACTACTTGACGGCCACACACGTGTCCACAGGATGTCAGTTCAACAATATGTCCGTGACCACACCAGACTTTGTCGTCCAACTGGCCAACAACATAATCACACCTACCAATGAGTTGTGTCAGGCTGGATACACTGGTAGATTGAACATCAGCAGCAACTCAACAGACAGCAGCAGTGTCAAATCATTCTATCGTCTGTTCAAGGACTCTGATCAGATGGTGGTGGTGGACACATCTTTGGACGGATTGTTTGACGATATGGTCAGCGGATCATACGTCTACCAACAGACATTGATTGCCAACCCATTCTGCACCACCAAGGCGTCAAGCATCATCGATGTCAGCTTTGATAACAATCCATTGGTGGATGTAGATGCCTTTGGAACCTGCTCCAACGACTCTGGTTCTGGATCAGTGTCTGCCACAGTTGGAGGACTACCCACTGGCAACTATGCCACCATCGTGCTCAATGGAACATTGTTGGAGAGAAGTCTAAACACCACCAACGGCACAGCCACTCTCCTTTCTGTCCCACCAGCAGACTATATCTTGAGGACATGGGTCAACATACCAACATGTCGTAGATACTTTGAGACACCAGTCACTGTGGAGAACACAATGGGTGACCTCCAACTATTTGTCAACAAGACAACATGTGACTCTATCATCGTTAGCTCAATCGGTGGTGGATTACTCTCGGACAACACGACAGTGTACAACTTCACACTGACCGACACCACCAACAAGACAGCGCTGCCAGTTACCTTTGGCACTTCGACAGGCGAGTCCAAGACCTTCCCACTGGTTAGACGCCACAACTACACGTTGACAGTGACATCCAACGGCAGATGTTCAATCACCTACTACAACGTCTCATCGACACCATGTGTGGACCCAACTCATCCACCAGTGCCACCCAGAGATACTGGTCTGAGCACGGGCCAATTGGCCGGCATCATTGTCGGAGTAACACTTGGAGTGTCAGTGATAGGTATCATTGCCTACATTGTGATCAGTAAGAAGATGAGCGTTCAGTATCACCATCCCGTCGAGATGGATTCCCCACAATATAAACTTATGATGGATGAGCAACAATCATAATAATAATATTAACATTGAATATAAATAAATAAACAACATTGAATCACACATTAATTGATGAATGTTCAAATACAATCTATTCCCGACTATTAAATTGGCTACAATTTTTTGTTATTATTACTTAGAGCTTTGGACAGGGCTTTTGCCATGTTGAGATTCGTCATAGGAGTATTATTTGTTGATACGCCCATGACCGAAAGATATTGACGCAGTTTATCCTTTGTAAACCTGGACATCTGAACTATGGTTTTCTGTTCCAAAAACTCTCTGAGTCTGAGTTGATCTGGAGTTGAACTATTGTTGGAATCATTTGGTAAAGTTGGAAAATTCCAAAATGAAACGATTCCATCGCCATCTGCCTTGGTTACCGATACAAATAGTGCTGTCCTGCCATCCAGATGTCTCCAAATAGTCTCAAAATCAATGTCAAAGGAGCCGTTAAAGAATTGCAGAGTTATTGTTGGGATTGACTTGAGCAAGCGCAGAAGAGAGTGTGGAGCGCCATCGCTGATTTTCTTTGGCATGTGAGCTGACTCTGTCTTGATCTGGACAATGAGATGTGAAAGGTTCCTCATCAAAAGAGAATCACAATTGAAATCCAAAAATGATGAAGAGCCCTGACCTTGTAGTTCATGGACAATTGTGATCGTGTCGAGACGGCTGTGGCAATGAAGGCCAAAGTTCTCAGGAGAGAATTGAGAGTTTTGGATCGATAGTGATGTGGCTGATGGAATGTGCTCAATTGAGAGATATTGATTAAAGAGACGACCAAAACTTAAACGCATTGCAGAATGAGAGTGTATATTCCCAACATGGAGCAATTGATTGAAGCATTCCAACGATAAATCTACCACAGATGGCGAGATGTGTCCATCTTGAAGTGGTTGATTGAATCTTTCCAACGATAACTGTGTCACAGACTGTGGTATATGTCCATCTTGAAGTGGCTGATCGAAATTGTCCATTGTCAGTTGTGCTACCGACAATGGTATGTGTCCAGCTTGAAGTGGTTGGTTGTAACATACTAATGATAGTTGTTTCACAGAATGTGGTAAATATCCATCTTGAAGTGGCTGATCGAAATTTTCCAGTGTCAGTTGTGTTACCGACGTTGGTATGTGTCCAGCTTGAAGTGGTTGGTCAAAATGCCACAAAGAGAGGTGCGTGACAGACTGTGGTATGTGCCCAGTATGAAGTGGCTGGTCGAAATCCACCAATGTCAGTTGTATCACTGACATCGGTATGTGACCAGCTTGAAGTGGTTGATTGAAACGCCCCAAGTAGAGGTGCGTGACAGACTGTGGTATGTGACCAGCATGAAGTGGTTGGTCGAATTCCACCAATTTCAGTTGTGTTACCGACATTGGTATGTGTCCAGCTTGAAGTAGTTGATTGAAATGCCCCAAATAGAGGTGCTTGACAGACTGTGGTATGTGCCCAGCATGAAGAGGTTGGTTGAAATGCCCCAAGTAGAGGTTCGTGACAGACTGTGGTATGTGCTCAGTTTGAAGTAGCTGATCGAAATTGTCCAGTTTCAGTTGCGTTACCGACATTGGTATGTGTCCAGCTTGAAGTGGTTGTCTGTAATATCTCAATGATAGATGTGTCACTGTCGTTGGTATGTGTCCAGCTTGAAGTTGCTTCATATATTCCGACGATAATTGTGTCACAGACGGGGGTATGCCACCTTGAAGAAGATGAGAGGGGTGAGGGTTGACCCGCACTTGCAAGGATGTAATTGTCGAGGGAATTGAGGCGGGGATTCGAACAGGACCAGACGAAGGTAAAGAGGGGTAATCTATTGTTAAGTGTGTCTCCAAAGGCGGACGATCTGAGAGGTAACCATGGTTCGTCAAGTGTTTGAATGATCTCAAGCTACTGTTTAAAGTTGTGGTGTAGCTGTGCTTCAGCGACGATGGGGCTATACTTTGCTGTTGAGAGAATATGTTTCTGCTTACGAAGAGAAAACATGGGACATCAATGCTACTAAGATATGAAAGTACAATTCTTAATATGTACCCAGGTAAAACAGTGACAGTGGCCATGCTTTCCCTTTCCACCTCTCTTTGTTGTGTGTTTTCTGTTTGTGTTGTAAGCGGGTTATGGAATGGTGAATAATAATGAATCAAAAGGAAATGAAAGGATTTGATTCGTTTTTATTTACTGTGTTGCTCTTAGACGACAACGATAGAAATAACATGTTGACTACTAAGTTGGTCTCTCTTCTGAATGTCAATGGCACCCTTGTTAGGACATCATCAAGTAGTCATGGCGTCTATCGATCATTATGTGCTATCAAGCTACAACATATCAACAACAACAGATCATTCACGTCAACAACACAACAACAACACAGCAGTCAACAATCACTGTTCAATGCCATGATGCCAAACTCATCTGCACCGAATCTCTGGTTCAAATCACCTCTGCACAATAGATTAGACAAGACAGAGTATGATGTGGTTGTGATTGGTGGCGGACACGCTGGAACAGAGGCCTCGGCCGCCGCTGCCAGAGTGGGCGCTTCAACATTGCTCGTCACTCAATCAATCAACACAATTGGTGTTATGTCTTGCAATCCATCGATTGGTGGCATTGGCAAGGGTAACCTGGTGCGCGAGATCGATGCCTTGGGTGGTGTCATGGGTGTTGCTGCTGATGAGGCTGGCTGTCAATTCAAGGTTCTAAATCAATCAAAGGGCGCAGCGGTACATGGTCCACGAGCACAGATTGATCGCGACCTCTATCAAGAGTCAATACACAATCTGCTTTCCAACATGCAGAACCTTTCAATGCGCGAAGCAATGGTCGAAGATCTACAGTTGGACGACAACAACAAGGTGTGCGGTGTTGTGCTACATGATGGCACCATAATCAAGACAAGCAAAGTAGTTATTACCACTGGCACATTCTTGGGCGGTGTCATTCACGTCGGCGCAAAAACAGCCCTGGCTGGACGTGTTGGCGACAAGGCTGCCACTCAACTCTCAAAGACACTTGGACGATTTGGATTCGCACTGGGTCGTCTAAAGACTGGCACACCACCACGACTAGATGGCAAGACAATCAACTACAATGGCATGGAGATACAGAATGGTGACGCATTCCCAACGCCATTCTCTTTCATGAATGACACTGTCAAACATGCCAACAAACAACTGCAATGCTTCATGACAAGGACATCGGAACAATCACACAAGATCATCATTGAGAATCTCGAGTCACGTCCCTCCCTCGACAGTGGCGGGGGCAAGGGTCTCGGTCCACGATACTGCCCCTCAATAGAGACAAAGATCGAGCGATTCGAGGGCAGAACACATCAAGTCTGGCTGGAACCAGAGGGCTACAACACAGACGTTATATACCCCAATGGAATCAGTGTGTCTCTGCCAGAGGATGTTCAGATCAGGTTCCTGCGATCAATACCAGGATTGGGGAATGTCACAATGTTGCGACCAGGCTACGCCGTTGAATACGACTATGTGGATCCTCGCGAACTACGTCCATCACTCGAGACCAAGAAGGTGGGCGGTCTCTACTTTGCAGGACAGATCAATGGCACCACTGGATACGAAGAGGCTGGAGCACAGGGCATAGTGGCAGGAATCAATGCAGCACTGGCATGCGATAGTTCAAGAAGTCCAATGATCATCGATAGATCAGAGGGCTATATTGGAGTACTAATTGATGATCTAGTGACACTTGGAGTGACTGAACCATATCGAATGTTCACGTCCAGATCAGAGTATCGACTGTCACTGCGGGCACACAACTCTGACATACGATTGACACGCAAGGGATACCAACACTCTAGTGTTACACAAGCAAGAATGGATAGATTGATTGAGAAAGAGAGGATTATCACAGACACAACCAACTACCTAAAGGATACTAAATATAGCGCTGATGGTACGTATAACATCATGTTCACTTTCCACATCATGCCACTGACCGATCGATTGTATGACATCAAATAGAATATATGCAAGCATGTGGAGTGGAGAACATTGGTACAAGCAAGAGGTCATTGTACGAGATATTGAAGAGACCTCATACGAATATAGAGATGTTGAAGCCATTGATCAAATCAGAGGTACATGATGCTATTCCTCCACTGATAATACCAATTATAGAGGCAGAGTGTAACTACTCTGACTATTTAGTTAGACAACAAGCAGAGATTGAGAAGTTCCAAAAGGAGGAATCAAGGACCATTCCAGAGGGCATCGACTATTGGGACATTGGTCAGCTGTCGACTGAGATAAAACAGAAGCTGACAGAGGCACGACCAGCCACATTAGGTTCAGCCAGTCGTGTTCCAGGTGTAACACCAACTGGAATAATAGCTATTCTTGGTTATATCAAGAAGAACTATCGCGAGCTAACTAAATAAATAATTTAATAAATATCTCTTTCCTTTTTTGTAAGTTGGGGTGATGTTCATCACCATCATCGGACCCCTTCATGAAGTGGAGTGTTTGGTCCTAAGATCACTTATTTAATTAATTTCCATATCCCTACAAGTAGTATATATCAAAGATATGAAGGTACAGATAACTGCACTTATATATGCAGCTGTGATGGCATGTGCCAGCATCGCTGGAACTGCTCTCTTCTTATTCCTCTCTCCATTGTTGTTCCTCATAGGTTTGAAGAGAACTAAACAGTTCGCTGCACCAAAGAGTATTGTAATGTAAGTGTATTCATGTAACAAATCATAGTCCAAGCATAACTAATAAGGAATACCTTAGTACTGGAGCATCAAGTGGTATTGGAAGAGAGTTGGCAATAGCATATGCTGCCAAGGGTGTCAACTTGTACTTGACCGGTCGTGATCAAGGACGTTTGAGTGAGGTAGCTCAACTGTGCAAGAAGAAGGGTGCCACTGTGTCAGAGTCCACCATCGACTCGACCAACACTGATGCAATGTCCAAGTGGCTGTTGAAGATTGACAAGAGCACACCTGTCGATCTGGTCATTGCCAATGCTGGTATCAATGAGTTCCAGTGTTACGAGAGCACCTACGAAGACAGAATACGTCAGGTGGCCAATGTCAATATCAATGGTGTTCTCAATACTGTACTCCCTCTTCTGCCAGCATTCAGAGAGAGAAGGAATGTATGTAGAGTGTAGTGTACTTATCATATGAATGAGAGTTTAACCTTCTCTATCTTTAGGGACAAATTGCATTTGTTGGAAGTATGGCCTTCTATATGCCTCTATTGATGCCTGGCTACATTGGATCAAAGTACTATATTCATGGCTTGGCAATCTCTTTGAGACAGGAGTTGGCCGAGTATGGAATTGGTGTCACACTGTTGATTCCTGGCTGTGTCAAGACTAGAATGGTAGAGTATATCGATATTGACAAGCCATTCGAGTTGCTCCCAGAACAGTCTGCTGCCATCTTCAAGAGAGACATCAGTGCCAACTTGGCCTCATCCTATGACAACCCCAAGACATTGTTCATGGCCCAAATCCTGAACAAGGCCCCAGCCAATGTCCGTGATGGATGGATATACCTACAACGTTTGCTCTACTCTGAGAGTTTCATCGACTCGTACAGCTACGTTCCACCTCAGTATAAGAACAAATAAAGAGTGTCTTGTACACTCTCTCTCTCTTGTTCATTGTAATATCACCATCCTTGGTAACAACTCTTTATTATTATAATAGTGTCAGGTGCTAGTTAGCTAAACTTGATTAAGTGCTCCACTTAGTTGGTAGAGATAAAGTCGACCTCCTTCTGCTGCTTCTTCTTGTTACGTGCTTCAAACTGGTTGCGGTTCTCAATGATCCTGCGAATGATGTCGCTGGTGGTCAAACCCTCGGTGTGCTTGACCTCCTTGTAGATGCCCATCTGCTTGGGGATCTTGTATGGATCGGATCCGTCGCTGGCAACAACGGGATCGTCTCCGTGACACACGACATTGATGCCCAGAGCTTCGATGGTCTCCTTTGACACAGTGAATGGTGCACCAATGATCACTTCATCGACGTATCTGCACGAGAGAACGCTGAGAACACGCTCGTGGAGGTTCATAATTGGGAAGTTGGATCCCTTCTGCTCGTTGACCACCAGATCGTCGTGCACACCGACGATGAGGAAGTCTCCCTGCTCCTTGGCTTGGCGCAGAGCCTCGCAATGTCCCACGTGGAACACGTCAAAGCCTCCATCCATGTAGACGATCTTGTCGTTGGGCTTTGGTGACTTGCCCTCTGAGAACTGGACGATCTTTCTGGTTGTTGGAAGGAAGTGAGACAGACTGGTGTATGGTGACACCTTGTGGAACTCCTTTGGGTTGACCTTGTTGAGAGCACTTCCCTCCTCGACACCCTGCAAATGGTCCTTGGTCAACAAAAGCATACGACCGACCAACTCTGTAGTAGAGACTCCCTCTGTTCTCTTGATGAATCTGTTGTTGTGACACCGTAAAGAGAATGGTCAGATGTCTGTGATGTTAACACTGCTGACACTCCTGTCTCGTCAACACTTACCTGAACATTCCTGAGTTCTTGATTGTCTCATAGACATCCTTGCCATCGGCACCGACAGAGATATCCTCTCCGTGAACACAAAAGTCACAGTTGAGCTCTTTGAGCAGCTCGACGGTGGCAGTATATGGAGCTCCCTCGGCAACCTCATCGGCCCACTTACAGGCACGGACGGCCTTGTAACGCTCTTGCTCGTTCATGACGGGTGGACCCTTGTTTCTGGCGATCTCTGCATCGGTGTGCACACCAACAACCAAGATATCGCCCAACTCCTTTGCTTGGCGCAATGCATTAGCATGACCAAAGTGCATCAGCTATAATATTTGACAATGTCCAAAGAATGAGCAACTCTAATGTAAGTTGTGCTGTCATATGATTGAGTGGCGATTGATAGTTATACTGACATCGAAGCAACCATCAACGTAGACTCTAATTGGCTTCTTTCCTTCAGTTGTTGTTGTTGCTGTTGTTGAAGACATCTTTATGTTTGTATGTTTATATTTATATGTATTATTTGTAATAAGTTAATGAGCTGAAATGATGAACTTGAACCAGAGTTGTTGCCCTCAACACTAGTCAAAACACACAAAAACACAAGATTTGAAAAAGATTCTTTGCGATAGACGACGGTTGTTGGAAGTTGGACTTAATTTTTCGTCGTCAGTTTCCTTTTCTTGTGACCTTTTGACTCCTTCGGCGGATTGTTCGAATCCAATCAATACAGTACATTTGATAATTTGAGCATGCATGGAGGAGGGATACATATATACATATAATCAGCAGCAGCAACAACAAAGTGATCTGTCATATATCAATGGCAGTTGTAAGAAGAATGCTGATATCATCATCTGTCTTCCACAGGGTGAGTCATGGACATCTGTGATCACTTTGTTGATGGTGATCTACTCTTATGTTCCAGTACTAGTATTCTTTGTACTTCTTGGTTGGTACTTCATACGTAAATCAATCATTCCCCTCTTGACACTGGCAGTGCTTTTGCTGGCTTTGCTACTGAATGAAGGCATACTCAAACACATTGTAAAACAGCCTAGACCTATTGGTACTTGTGCCTGTTCGTAAGTTGACCCATCATCCACCACCACCACCACATCACATTACTCTCAAGTCTCACTCACTCACTTCCTCATTCGATTCATTCGATTCATTCAGATATGGTATGCCATCAGGACACTCAATGACATCATGCTTGCTGCTGTTTTGGATCATCTTTGAAACAGTGTATCCATTGACTCGGACTATTAGCGATCGTAGACGAGTGACATATATTTCACTGGCACTGCTCACATTTGCATTGGTACCATACTCTAGAGTGTACTTGTTGTATCATACATGGCAACAGGTGTTTGTTGGAGGTTGTGTCGGATTCATAATTGCCATTGGTGTGTTCCTATTTCTACGTCTAAGACTGGTACATCATTTACCCAAACGTGATATATACTTTAGAACACATGTTGTAATAATCAATGACTATCGACATGTTACTTCAGTATCCATTGGCAGCAACAACAACTTCCACAACAACAACAACAACAACAACAACATACCACTCATTGATACAATCAAACGAACTCCAAGTCAACTTCAATTTGAATCACAAGTCACAATGGTTCATTCCACAACAACGACAATCCTATATCAAGATATTGAAGAAGAACATGAAGAACAAGAAGAACAAGAAGAGGATCACCATAATATTGACAATGACAAACATAGGCAACAACAACAAGTTCACGCATCATCACCATCCTATATTATACTAGGTTCTGGTCCTCCCTCTCCAAAAGCAATCAAATTGATGTAATAATAAATATTTATATAACTACCCATATGGACACAGGAATTCACTTATCAATCCAGGGTTCGCGGTAGTTGTGTTAATGATGATGTTAATGTATTGTTTGTTTGTTGTTGGTGTGTGAAATTGATTGATAGGATGAACAATTACAACATCATCATCATAATCATTGAATCAAAGATCTATTAAATAAGCGAAACACTATAAATAATAAATATATATAGATAGATACAACAACAACAACAACAATATGGTCATATGTCCAGAGTGTAGTACAGAATATGAGAAGGAGGCAAAGTATTGCTTCAAGTGTAGAATACCATTCACAGATGATATACCAGACAACATTAGACGATATCTGCGAGGTGGTGCTGCATCACCTGGCATTGGTCATCGAGCCATCACAACACCATTGAACCCATCATCATTCGAGAAGCCTCCTCTACAGAGGAATGTATCATTGCCAACAGTATTGAATGCCAAAGGTGCACCAGTGGCCATATCAAATCCTCCACCACCCTCTCTGACATCCAGTCTCAACAACAACAATATCAACAACATCAACTCCTATGTATCATCATCACCTCCCAACAACAACAACAACACTAGTATATTGGCCAATGTCAATACAACAACGTTTGCAACGACTGCAACACCATCTACGCCAACTTCATCACTGAACCGACCACGACAACAATCAACGCCAATTCCACCTTCACATCCACTGCCACAACTACCTCCCAACAAATCAGCGAGCAGCTTGCATCTGCATCAGACAGCGCCAAAGAGTACTGGTCGACAACCACCTCTTCCTCCAATGACATCATCACCACCCAATGGCATTGGACAGTCAAGCAGCAGATCTGCCACCAATCTCATGTCGTTAAAGTCACCATCATCCTCACCAGAGCCTACGCCCTATACGGGTGGCAGCGACATTGACTCTCCAGGATCTGTGAAGCGACCTCTGTCACGAAGGATACCGCCACCACCCCCAACAGCAGGTAAGAAGCTGGTGCGTGCAGTATGGGACTGTATCTCTGAGCAGGAGGGCGATCTCGAGTTCTACGTCGGTGACATCATTTCAGTGATCAGCAAGGATGAAGGTGGCTGGTGGATGGGCACTGTTCATGGTAGAACAGGCATGTTCCCAGCCAACTATGTAGAGGAGATGGATCAATAAATAATAATAATATAACATGTATGATCATTGTTTCCAGGTTGCTATCGATGGATGATGGTGATGATGAAGTTGAAAAAGAGGAGGTATCATGCATGGCACCTCTCTGTATAGATGCTGGAAGCTGGTAGACCGGTCGAGCCCCCTTTTATTACTATGCAACATAATCATATATCTAAAGATGAAGTGAGACTTTAAATCTTCAAGGCCTCGTTCTTCTTCTTCTTCTCTCCTCCAAGCTCGAAACGCTTGCAACGCTTGATAACCTGCTGCTTCTTGTGACCGCATGAGCACTCCATTCTGAGAACGATCTTCTTGGTGGTCTTGGCCTATCGATTCATAATATGTTTGATTGATTTGATTTGATTGGTTGATGATGATGGATGTTAGTCATCTATCATTGATGATGTCGCTAGCTAGTTGTCCAAACCTGTATCGTCTGTCGCAACACTGCTGTTGATATCCTATCTGATGATCGCTATATTACACACCTTCTTGTGGAAGACTGGCTTGGTCTGACCTCCGAAACCTCTCTGCTTCCTGTCGTAACGTCTCTTTCCTTGAGCAAAGAGACTTGGCTTACCAGCCTTGTACTGGGTAACCTTGTGTGGGGTGTGCTTGTTGCACTTGTCACAGTGAGTCTTACGAGCCTTGGGAATGTTGACCTGTAGTCGCGGTGTTGATGTTGAGTGGATGGATGATGTCAGAGAGTGATGCCATTGGGCGATTGTCAAGTCGACAACAGGATATAAGGATAACCAACCATTTTCAAAGAGTATAGGTGTGTGGAGCAAAGAGGATACTGTCTGTCAATAAGAGTAGATACATCACCCTGTATCCACACGCAATCCTCCAGCTCGTGTTGTGCTTCGCTCACTTCCACGACTTGATAAACTGAAAAATTAAAATAAAATGTTTTTGTACTTTGAATCGAACTTCAAATTATCATTGGTAAAAGCCACCAAGAAGAAGAAGCAGCCACCATAACTACTTCTTTTACTTGGCTTCACCAGCTGCACTTGTTTGAGGCAGAGGATATACATATCATTGTGAACATCTGAATCATCCATGTCAAAGTGATTCTTTATTATTTAAATCATTTAACCTCTCTCAATAAGACTTGGTTGGTATTGTTTATTCTATTCCCAACACAAGGTGCTCTTCAAATACAAATAGATGGAATAGATGACTACTTTTATTTGTAGACAGACTCTGTCTGATGTCGTCTTAAAGTATCAAACATACCTTCGATTACTTAGAGACTTCAAAAGGCGGGAAACAAAACAAAACCACCCCTACATTGGTGGTATCACCACCTGTTGATAGGTTCCAAACAATAATTTCAATGAATGTGACCTGGTAGGCCTATTTGATTGTTTTTTATTGATTAATCGATAATATTTGAACTTTATAAAACTATAAATTATTTACCTAGGTGATCAATACATCATCAATCAACTTATCATTATTTATACACACACACACACATACACATAAATTGTAAGTATTCCCCTTGGTTTCACCACCTCCACCACAAACGACAGTCTCAATTCGTCCCGAGTGATCAATCCCTGGGTGTGTTCCATTTTTGATTTTTGATTTTTTTTTAATTAATTTAGAAGGTGGAACACGCCCCACACCACAACACTTTGACACTAACCTATCTTCTCTGCCTTTGTCCACAACATAGTCACTCTTATTGTCAACTACATCAACACATACACAGATAGTTTAATTAATTTTATATATTACACAGAAATAGTCAACAACAATGGTAGACACATCTGATCTACTTCCAAAGACCCCAAGATACTTGAAGGTCCCTTTAATTATTCTTAACACCATTCTCTGGGTATGTTGTCGTCAACGAACAGCAGCAGCAACAACGACAACAACAGGTGTCAGAGTACAGTACTAACATACAATCAATCAATCAATCAATCAATCAATCAATCGATCAATCAAACAAAATATTTTTAGTTGTTAGGTATTGTACTGGTTGCATGCGGTGGATACGCACTCTCCAAACTTTCACATCTGGATGACATCATCAATGTCTCACTGCCAGCTGGTATCATCGTCATTGGTGTCTTCTTCCTCGTCCTGACAGTCGTCGGATGTGTGGTTGCCTACAAGGAGAAGCTTGTCGGACTTGTCTTCTACACCGTGTTCATGCTGATCCTCTTGGTCTGTTTGATTGGTGTCGGTGGTGGTGCCTTTAGCTACCGCAATGACGCCGCTAAGCCAATCGGCACGGCCTGGGATAAGGCCACCAACGACGAGCGCAACATTGCCCAGGAATTCTTCGACTGCTGCTGCTGGACCGACGCCAACAGCACCTGTGGCTCAAACTGCCAGGTGGTTAATGAAACCGGTTCCGTCGTCCCAAACCTCAACAAAACAACCTGTAACATTACCGTCGTCGACTATGTCCAAAAGAACCTGTACGTCGCTGGTGCTGCTGGTGTCACTGTCGGTGTCATCGAGTTTATCTCTATGTTGTTCGCGCTCTTCTTGATTGTCAGAATCTGCAAGAACCCAAGACCAAAGTCATACGACTAATACTTTCAATATTTAGTCACTCAATAAACATTCTCCAATTCCCTTTTATCATTGTCCTCAGTCTTTGCAGCAACTACAACCGACATACAACACGATGTTTAGAGTGAGAGTAGGGCAGTTCGTTCAAACAAACTACATGATGATGTGCTACTACAGTCGCTTTATGTCTTAAATAAGAATAAGTTTAATAAAAAAGGTGTCGGTAGGTAGCACTCCTACCAACAATGTACATTTGCTGGTAACTTGTCAACAACAGTAATTAGCTTTGAGCTGCTGCTGGTGCATCATTGTGATAGCCGGTGGCCTTGAGAACAGCTTGGTTAAACTGGTGGATGTTGTCTATATAGATATGATGGCCACTGTCCTCAATGATGACAACGTCCTTGATGTTCTTCATCTCCTGCTTCAATTTGGGACCAGTGGCTTGATCGATCCAAGTGTTTGAACCAAATAGTAGGGTGACGTCAACAGTTGGCGCGATCATTGACGCTCTGTTGATGAGTGGGTTGGCAGCGAATCCATAGGCCATCGCCAGTAGACTGAACAAGTACTCACCCGACGCAGGTTCCTGCGTGTTGGAGTGATAAAAGTATTCAGCCACACGATTGGGACGTTCTGGATTGTACTTTAGGTCGTCCTCTGGATAAAGATGGTGGAACTTGTTCAGCAAGTCTTGACGGAAGAGGTAAATGTAATCTTGACCAAATGGTCCAAACTTCCTCATCAATCTTAATGGTACTGGTGGTGCAATAACCTTTGATAGGAACTTAAAGCTGTAATAAAAGTGTAGTCAGTATCAACTCATGTGATTAATTAATTAAGTATAGAAATATACTTACAACAAAGAAACATTCTGTTCATAGTCCTTTGGTTTCTCAGCAAAGCCCCAAGCATCAGCAAGTACCAATGACTTTACCTTCTCTGGATGTTTCAATGTGAAACAGGTCGATAGGTAGCCACCCAATGAGTGACCCAACAGGTTGAAGTTATCCAAACCTACTTGTTCAGTCCACTCATACATGATGTTGACCCAGAACTCCTCTGCCTGTTCTGGTGTCTTTATGTTGGTCGTATCGAATCTTGAACTTCTTCCAAAGCCAAGTACATCAATTGCATACTATTAGATAAATGAAGATTGATACGAATGATGGGTTGTCCAAAAGTTAATATAAGTATGGATGATCAATTAAAGTCAGGAACTATATGAGTTATACATACTACTGTATAATATTGAGACAGGAAGTCAATGTTGGCACACCAAAAGCCAAGTGCCGAACCAAAGCCATGCACCATAACTAATGGATCACCACTACCAGTCTTTATCGTATTTATCTGGTATTGACCGACTTTGACAAACTTCTGCTCAATGGGTGTGGTCACCATCTCTAGCATTCGTCTCTCTGAGATGGCATGCTCCTCGGTCGAGGTGTTGAGCCATCGACCCTTAATTAAACATTGCATCCAGGCCATTCTTTGAGCGCGGTTGTACAGATAACGAGGTAACGATCTAATAACAAAGGCAAGAAGGGCTACGGCAAATACTCCATATACTGTTGACCACATAGTATAATATATGTGTTTATCTCTTTAAAATATAATATATATATCTATCTATATCTATCTATAGTAAAGCAACAGTAACTGGTGTTCTCGGTGGATGATGGGTGGATGGATAGATGGATGGATGGGTGGATGATGTATGTGAGTTAAATTGGGACCAGCCCAGTTCTGTAGGACTCTCTTGACACAGAGAATTCGCCCACATTAATAGGGCCACAAACCTCGATGATGTGGGGGTTTGTTGTGGGTATCTGGCATGGTTCTGGGGGGACCTCCATGAGCATTCCTCTCATCTTATGCCAACAATTCCAAGTCTACATGGGCCTAACTTTTTATTGTTCTTTTTCTCTAACTTGTTCGACGCCACTTGCTTGCTTTCTTCCAACACACACGAATTGATCAACGAACTGGTCATCCTAAAATCATAATTAATGGCTACCCCAGGCTGTCTACAATAGGTATGCTTAAAAGGTGAGTGTTTGACACTAGTGTCAATTCCAATTGGAATGCTTTGACAATCCATTGTTTACAAAATCAGGTTGATAGTAGTCGTTGTTTCCCTTCATGACCTGGGAGCACATATAATTCCTTAAATGGATTGATTGCAGGTTATAGTGTAGTTCCTGGTGCTGATTAGTGAGATTAACAACAACAACTACCTGCCTCTTTGCTCTTTTATCAATTTATTGAATACAAAAGGAGGAGGACTTCTCCTAACTGGTGTAGAATCCCCCAGAGATAGCATCGACACGATTCAAACAAAGACTGACCACTATTTTGCTACCTTCTTGAGGTGTTCGAGCGGCATGAGGTAGGTGTGTTGTCATGTCGGTAATGCAGAGGCCTGGACAGCAAGAGTAGATACTAACACCTCTGGTGTCTTGGATGCGATCAGTCTCTGCCAAAAGTCTAGTGCGAATTGTGAGGAACAATTTACTTGCGTCATAAGCTGATGATGGCCAACCATTAGCAACATGTGTACCATCACGTACACATTGTATATATTCGTCCAGTATTAGTTCAAGACTAGACTCATTAAGTTTCATATCATTAAGTCTTGACTGCAATTCCTTGCTCACATTGTTGGTGGAACCTCTAGAGCTGGACACATTGACTATAACACCATTACTATTGATCAATGGAAGCAATGTATCCACCATATCAATTGATCCATAGTAATTGGTTCTGAATGTTTCACTGTGTTTGGTTGTTCATTGATTGATTGATTGGTTAGTAATGATGTTTGAATGAATGTACAAATAGTAACATACTTTAAGACTTCATAGGTGGTTGGTTTGTTGATAAATATAGCAGCATTATTAACTAGGTAGTCTATCTTGCCATACTTTGTTCTGATTATCTCTGCAGCAGCCAGTACCATATCATGATTCGATATATCCACTTGTATGAAATCACAGTCTAATCCCTTCTTGATCAGATCGTTTTGAGTTGCAATACCAACTTGCAAGTTACGACAAGCAAGAATGACCTTTACGTTATTCTGTGCCAATGCTGTGGCTATACACAGTCCTATTCCTCGGTTTGCTCCTGTTACCAGTGCGATCTTATTATTCATCGACATCATCATGTGACAGTCATCACTCGAATGGAATTGGTTCCTTTTTTGATCGTGAGGTTGCAACCTCATCACCCCACGACAAGCACAAATCATCATTGGAACAACGTTGTTTATTGTTCATGTAGGAAAGCATTGCCAACACCTGCTCCGTTGGCTGTTGGAACGGCGGCCATTGGTGGAGTGTTGGCTGGTGTAGATACAATGTTGTGACCAGAGACTGCAGAGTGAACATAGTCAACATAACTCTTATCTGAACGATACCTATCAACAATCTCTTTGATCCTCATCTTTCTCATTGCGTATCTAAATAAAGGTGTGCGTGTGTACATGTTAGATTGGTTGTGCATCAAATGTACATACTCAATTACCAATGATATAACTTACGGTCTTGTGTAGTTTGGAGTATTGTATCTTATCTGTTTGTAGGCATTGATGGCAGTCTGACGAACAAGAGTGGACAATAGCTGCTTGTTTACAGCCATGCCATGAACCAGAGGACCAAACATTGGCACCTTGGACTCCTTGCGGTAGATCTGCACTCTGAACAGTCCATTGGGCAGTGGGTATATTACAATATGTGCGTCATTGAACTGGCTGGTAATAGTGGTGGGACAGTAGTCGCGAATGTGCTCTGACCAAATAATGTTTACAATGTCGTTTCCGACGTGACGCTTCTTGTGGATCTGCTGTGGCTCTGCCTTGTTGGTGGGCATCATCGTGATGTTGTGGAAGATTGTCTCAACCGCCATGTTGGCAAAGTATGGCGCTGTGGTTCCAGTGGTCTTTTGGCGGTCGAGACCACCTAGATATCCTCGGTGAGTCTGCAGGTCGATGGGCCAGCCCAGACCATTGACAAACTCTGCATAGAGACTGGATGATGTGGAGTTGTGCAGGATGTCGCGTTGTTCATCCTGTCCCTCGGCCACGTAGATTAGGCCAATCTTTTGGATGTCACGTGATGGTGTGATGTCCAACTGCTGGAGGGCACGGACAAACTTGATGTTGGAGTCCAGTTGCTTGAGATAGGACGAGTTGGAAATGTTGAGCAATCCAAGGTAGGACATCAGTAGGCGACGTGCCTGTGACGCTACACCAGCTGTCTTGACTGGTGGACGACAGACCCAATCTGCTGACTCATTGGTGGACTCTTCGTACTTCTTGTTCTGATAGTCAATTTCTTGTTTGACAAATGACTCTACCTCTCCTTGAATGCGTGTGAACTCCTGGATTAGAGTTTGTCGCATTGAGCCCAATGGACGGTCTAGTGCAACACCGGACGTGGGCAAGCACTCGGGTTGTTTGGAGAGCTCTAGAAGCAGGCCCTTTAACTTCTCATCCTTTGGTGGCTCGGGCTTGGGAGGCTTGACAGGCAGCTTGTTCTCGTACTGATACGATGTGTTATCAATGATCACTGGCTGAGAGTTTGCGTACATCTTCACCAATGACAGAGGTGGCGACGAGTTGGGAGAGGTATCGGTACCTGCTTCACTTCCTGGCGTCAGGTTGTAGACATGATCAAAGTTCCACACGTACTTTCCAGTGGCATCGCGGATGAAGAGACGTGCGAGTGTTCCCTGTTGGCCGTTGGGTTTGGGTACCTCCACAATGGAGATCAAGGCATTCTCGTGCAGGACGCTAAACAGAGGGGTCTCGTCCTCTGGCACCGCCGCTTGCAGGTCGTCTGCTTCGTCAACGAGTGAGGAGAATACTTCGGGACCCTCCTTGCTGGGGAAGTGGTGCACAAAGTTCATACAGTTGAACAAGAGTGTCTCTGCGGCATCCTTGATGAGTGAGGGCTTTGGTTGGTTGGCGCCAAAGCTTTCAAGTATGTCGTCATCCAATTGTACGCTATCTTTAAGCTTGCCATTGATTGGCTTGGACAATGCAGTCGACTTGTTCCTGGCTAGGCTCTTGGACATCCTCTTGAGAGGGTCGAGACTGTCGACGCCCGAGTTCCAAGACTCGCCACGTTGACCCAAACCGGTTTCGATGGCCTGGAACAACTTGGTGCGCAGCTCGGCAAAGACTTGATCGTCGAATATGCAACTGTCCTGACAGGCCCAGTCAAGAAGGCAGTAGAAGTGGTTGGCAACAGTTTGTTCAGAGACGGCAGAGTTTCCAGCCTCATAATCGTTCATAGCCTTGATTGTGGCACCACACACTGTGTTGAGCATGAGCAGCACTGTTGGCTTGGTCAGTCGTGGGAAGATGGCCGACAGATTGGAAAGGGCATCGAGGGCAGTCTTTGAGAGTGATTGGTCTTGGTGAAGAGTGAAGGAGCTGATGCACTCGATGAGCTCGTTCACTACACTTTGGTTGAAGGAGGATGTGGCATCTGGTGAGCTGTTAAACTCCTCCATTGCCAATGTTGACAATGACCACAGACATATTATCCTATTCTCCACTGACTTTTCATTCTTTAGTGAATAGATGAGTAGATCGATCAACTCTTTCTTTAACTGTATATGGTATGATCATTGTTTGATTAGATTGATGATGATTGAGTATTGATTACAGGATGATAATAGTTACCTCTTTCATTGTCAAGTCCTTTGAGATTGCTTTTCCATTTTGGTCGCGAGCACCAGTTAGGATGAGCGATGGGAAGTGATAGGGATAGAAGAGGAGCGAGGCAATGATAACCAAACACTTCTTCCTGACATCCTTGGGTGGCATATCATATTCATCACCAACAAGGTTTGACATCTATGATTATGGTCCATCAGTTGGGTTAGGAAATGATCTTTGTATCAATTGGAGTCCAGGCTACTTACAATTGCTCTGATTCGATAGAGGAATGGTGATACCAGGATGTTGACACCCGGGATGGCAAGATTAAAGATGTTGCTGCATTGAGGAATGACTGTCCAGGAGAGATCAACGTGGTTGACTCCTGCCGGTGAGATCACTTCGGGTGTGAGCAGTACCTTCTTGACCAACTCGTAGAAGGACACGAGCACCGTGGTTGGGTACTGTGGATGATGTCTACATATGAGACGACAGAGACTGTTCAGCGCCAGCACCTTGCTGTTGACGTACTTGTTGTCCAAACGATAGGCATCAAATAGATGTGGTCCAAAGATATTGAGCAATGAAATTGGTCGCCAGTTGTTGTCCTTGGTCGTGGTGAACTCGACTTGCTCCTCGGCCTCCAGTATGATGTCAATGATATCAGAGAATATACCCATTGACAACTCGTGTGTCGTGGTCTCCTTGATATTGTGTACATTCTTAAACATTGATAGGAGGAACGTCCAGGTAGTCATACAACTCTCCTTGTCCCACTTTAGCTGTGCAATATTTGATTCACTGTATGTTCGTTAGCATGATGTACTGGATATCATGATATCCAACAACGTTGTTACTGGATAACTTACATTTGAACCTCAACAAGAGGATCTCGTGAGTCGAATGACTTTGGTGCACCACCTTTCTCTGCGTTCTTGATATCTTTCTCCAACTTTTGCTGCTTCTTCTCACTGAGTGGATAGACGTAGCCCTTGAGGATGGTGGTCATCTGGATGATCTTGGTTTTGATCTGTTTGATGACCTCGGCACGATGATACAGCTCCTCAAACTGTTGTGCGAACTTGAGCCACATATCAGGATTGTTCTCCTTGGACTTGATCCATGCGTAGAGAGTGGTGGAGAGAATGGTTTGCTCCAGTGACATGCTGGCCTTGTTGGTGTTGGACTTGCGCAGTAAAGAAAAGGTGGCTTTGATCATTGCATTGAGCAGAATCTCACGGGACTTTGGTCTCAGGTTTGGATACTCATCGATCAGTTGCTTCAGAGTACCAATGACAAACATTCCAATGATCTCACGCTCCTTCTCGTGACCGGCAGCGTCAGTCTCAAACACACTAGTCATCTCTGTCAATATGAATGTTTGGTATGTGAACAACTCTTCACCAAACACATGGAATAAGTCAGGTGAGCTGTTATTGATTGGCTGTGATTGATGTATGTTAGTAATGATAGGTGGAAACAACAACAATATTATGTAGTTGTGTGATGATCACTTACCAAGAATATAGTCTGGAAGATGTAGATTGACTTCTTGATGACCTCAAAGTACTTTAGAGGTAGACGACAACTCTGCTTGAATATCTCCAATAGAATGGCAATCTTTCCAGTGCCTGGAGTGTTGGTGAGGAACTGGGAGGCACCTGGTGCTGGTGTTGGGGCTGGTTGGTCACATGCACTGATTGCAAAGTTGTTGGCGCCGCTGTTGTTGTTGAGCAGGAACTCCTTGACCGATGAGTTTGACGCCACCCAGCTGCTGAGATAGTTGATGATGGTCACCTGCAGATCGTGTGGACAGTGGCTGCCAAAACCAGAGTTGTCACCGGCCGGAAGGAGACCAATCTTCTTAAAGACGGTAGGATATAGCACTACGAGATACTGCGACTTGAGCACCTCGAACCAGAAGGGGAAGTTGTTGAGACGCGATGAGATGTGAATAAAGATTTGCTCAAAGAGTGAAGAACTCTCTTCGCGTGTGGGTGGATCGGTTGATTGCACCAGGATGTAGCGCTTGGCACTGTCCTGGCCTGTGAACACCTTTTTGGAAAAGGTAAGTCGGTAGGTGTAGTCGCTAGAGTATGGCGTAAAGTCGATGATGGCCGCAAACAGGTCGAGCTTGTGACGATCGGGCTTCTCCATCACCTCGAGGAAGAACAACAATGTGGAAAAGGCCGACTGTCGAATGGAGTGGATGTTTTCAACACCCAGCATCTTCTCGAGTATGTTGACGATACTCTTGACCTGCCAACCCTTCTTGATCATGGCCTCGAGATGGATGAGGATACGCTTGAGCAGGTCGTTCAGCTTCATCACCTCCTTCTCGGCGGAATGGTGCTTGCCCAATTTGTAGGTGCCCAACTCATAGGTTGAGAATGTGGACACGAACGTTTGATAGATGTTCTGACTGTTCTCCTTGAATACCTTGTCGATCTCCTGGTCGTCCGAGTTGTTGATGAACGAAGATAGGCCCTTGAACCTCTTGGTGGCGTCTATTGAGACGTCGAGGAACTGGGCCAACTTCTTCTTTGCCTTCTCCTTCTCTTTGGTACGTGCGCTTGCATCTCCACCGCTCTGACTGGTGAGGAGCCATGATATGTTGTTGGTGTTTAGAGCATTGTTGTTACTGAACAGTAGATTGGGTGTGAGTGATGTGCCTGGTGAAGAAGAGAGTCCTGTCGTCGTCGTCGTTGTTGCTGGTGGTGTCGAGGTCATTGAGGTATTGCCATTGGCAACATTCGCACCACCTAGTCTATTATTGCCCAGATAGGACATGTTATTATTTATATTCGTATATATTTAACTATATGGATTACAATGTTGTTGTTGTTGTTGTTGTAGTGAGTGATTGATTGAATGTGTAGAGGGATGTCGCGCAATGCAAGCAGCAAGTCAGAGTTTGTCGGAAGACTCCCAAGTTGAGAATGACAACAACAATGTTAAATTATTCAACAACAAATAATAAGGGAGGTCAACTGCAAATGATGAAAAAAACGAGTGGACCTCACACACTCAACTCAGGTTTTTAGTTCCTTGGTGTTGGCCCACACACTCACCCAAAAATCCCAACAAATATCTTCTACTCTGGATCTTTTCAAAAAAGATCTCTAATTGGTGTAGGTCCAGTGTAAGATCAGTGATAGATCTGGTAATATATATCTCCTATCTTTACGACCTTGTGGTATAAACATCATCAGTAAGATCTTCATCTTTATCATCATCTATGTTGTTTATTGCTATCTTGTGATTGGTTGGAATCAAAGACAATCAAGTATTCTTAGTTTAAATACTTGAAGAGATTTAGAAAGTATTATAATAGAACTGCTTCCAACCAACTAGGTTTTATCGGTTGATAGCTATCAATATAAATAGACCTGTTGGCTTTTTTTTGATGCCTTAGTATTTATTATAATAAAAAAATTAAAAACCCAGTCTGTGTCTTTTGGATGAACAATCACTTTTTTAATTAATTGAAATTAGGTTAGTTGTAGATAGATAGATAGAATACAAAATGTCAAGAAAAGATAACGTCAGTGATAGATATATAACAACAGCATTACACGATGATGTCGATGCTACTCTCGCCAGGTACGATAAGTACTACTGTATGGAGTGATGGAGAGAGAGAGAGAGAGAAAGAGAGAATGTGTGCATGATAATTAGATGGAAGAAGGAAAGAAGAAATGATAGCTATTATGAAATGATATTATGACTAATACCAAACAACTAATCTATTAGGATGTTGGACGATAGTAAGCTGGCTGGAGGATCAGTCAATCCACAATTCTGCGGAGAATGTGGTCAGAGATGTGGATTGGCCTATCCACATCCAACAGACAAGACAATGGTCTATTGTCGTGAACACTATGAGAAGCTGGTGGCTCCAGTGTGCGAGGGATGTCTTCGTGCCATCGTCGGTGAGATCAACATGCCCAGCAACGGTAAGAAGTATCATCCCGAGTGCTATAGCGAGGATCACAAGTGCTCTAGATGTTCGATGCCAGTCATTGGCCAGTCTACAATGGCACTCCGTAAGCACTGGCATCCAAAGTGCTTCACATGCACCTTGTGTAACACCAAACTGGGTGACACATACGTCGACAGGAGTGGCAGTCCATATTGCACCAAATGTAACTTGGATCTAGCTGATGGACAAAAGTCACGTGCCTTGCTTGAGGGGCATGGCCATATCGTTGCCTCAACCAACAAGGAGGCTGCCGAAAGGAACCAAGTCAAGACTGACCTATTTGACAATGTACAAAAGGGCAAGGAAACATGTAACTGGTGTAGGAAGATCATTGTCCCAGGCCCCTTCCAAACAGTTACTTTTGCCGGTGCACTCTACCATGAGCAGTGCTTCATGTGCACCACCTGTGGCAAGTCCATCGGAGCAGAGCCCTTTGTCAACAAGAATTGCGTGGCACATTGCCAAGATTGTGGCAAGAAGTCATCAGTGGACTGTCATGGATGTCGCAAGCCGATCACCTCCACCTATACCATTGCTGGCAACAACAAATATCATCCAAATGTAAGTGTTTCTACTGATGTTTGAGATGAACGACAAACATATATTAACAATCGAAAACAAACTCAGTGTCTGGTGTGTAAGCAATGTACAACAACATTGGAGAAGGGTTATGTTGAGAATGCTGGACAGTTCTACTGTGGACCATGCTCAAAGGGCAAAACAACAGTCACAACATCACAGACCACCAACCTACCAGCAGGAAGAAAGGGAGGATTCGTAAGTAGCAGTGCAGTCAAGCCTTCATCACTCGATACAAGACTAACTTTAATATATATATATTATTAGACTGTGGACCCTAGATCAGGTAAGAAGACTTTTCATTAAGTGAAGTGGTAAACATGGATTTGAAATCCTGTCATTATTATTTATTACACAACTGTATTTATTAAATATTTATCCAAATGACAGTATTGTCATACGGCACTTGGTTCAAAGAAGTCAATTGTAGAGATATCTTCACGTTGGCATTGGTCCAACTGATTATCGTTGTCTTCCTCTTCATCATTCGTCGGCGAATGAGTAATTGTTATTGTTATTGTCACTGTTGATAATTTACGACATTGGACTAATAAGAGACCGAGACATTCGTCCAGTAATTTCCAGTACAATGATAACCAATCTGACAGTGTTCCAAAATAATGTACCATCTTCCTAGTATACTATAATATAATCCTGGTAACTTAATGGACTGATTGTCTGTCTTATACACGGTGAAGTTGACATGATCGTGATTGTGTGTGTGTGTGTGTGTTTGATATGTGTGGTTGTGTGGAACAGTTATTGAACAAGTGATGTGATTCCATTCAACTAGTCGATGGTCTTCGTGTTTATATTTATATATTCTGTAATGTCTCACCATGCAATCTCTTGAGGTATTCCATTTTGGTTGGATGGAAATCGTTGTCATTGTTGTTGCTATTGTTATCTAATTGTTGATGATGTTTGAAATACGAGTGTAATAAATATCTTTCAGAGTCACTCCTCTCTAATGTTGTTATCTAAATGATCATATGATTGATTAGAAAGTGCATTTCCATAGCTGACTTGACAGTTTGATTTGACTTACATTGGTTAGATTTAATACGTGTAGCCTTGATATCCTTGGAATAATGTTCATTCTATTGAGCATTAACTTCTCATTTTGAAGCCTGCTGTCATTGCTTGAGCTTGGAAGTGCAACACTGGAAGTGGTGGCAGATGATGTTGATGCTGTTGTGGATTGACTATGGAAATAATCAATGATTGGATTATCTCGCAATGACAACTCTGTAAGACTGGGCAGTTGATCCAGAGAATCAATGCTGCTGGTGTCTGCTATTAGATTGTTTGAGAGAAAGAGTGTGCTCAATCCACTGAACAACAATGTTTGTTTGCCACCTTGGATCAGTTCGTCATAGGCCACCAGTGATGTCGTTGGGAATGTGATGTTGTCCAGTAGGTTCTTACTTAGATTGAGTTCTTGTAGACTGTTGTTGATTCATGATACACCAAGTATGTTTAGTAATGTTAACACGATGGTTATTTCTAGGATGTAGTGATACACATACCTATCAATCAATGCAACACCTTCCAACAATGTTGTAAACTGGTTGATTGAGTTGTTGCTCAGGTCAAGACTTTTGAGATGTTTGAATACTTCAGTGACAGTGTTTGGCGCTTGAAGATGGAGAGTACTGATGGAGTTGCCATGTAGTCCAAGCACTTCAAGATGAGGGAACAGTATGTGCACCATCCTGCAGGCAGTGTCCCATCCAGTCTTTGTATGATTGAGGAATAGTGCCTTTACACCACTGCTACTACTTGACTGTATCAGCTTACTTGGATTCAAATCATCCAACAGTCTATTCTCAGAGAGTGTCAAACGTTCCAGTTTAGAGGTCTGGGTCACAAGATTGCCAACATCACTCCATCTTGAGATGAGATTCTGAGAAAGGTTGAGTTCCAATAGGTCTGTCGGGTATATGTGTTGGTGATTATGTGCTATGTGATGTGACTAAGGGAGTTGAATGCTTACTCTCACCAAGATACATTGCAATGGCTGATGGTGGATCAATTGAACTGATTGTCAGGTTGTTGGCAACGATCACCGTCTGCTTTGAGATTGTCTTCTGTTGCTCTCTGACCTTCTCCATTCCTATCATTTCAATTGGTGTGTTCCTGTCGATATTTCCAAGTCCACCTGATTATGTTGATGTTGTTGATGATGTTGAGTGAGCTAGCTAGTCGATCACTAGACACATCTTTGAGGAGTACTCACTGTGATCAACATGATCTGAAAACTTGGTGACGATAGCATCGAGTAGAGTTCTTCCTCTGATCAGCTTGTCAAGCTTCATGAATGAGCCACTGCCATCGTAGGCACACTCAAAGTAGGCACGCTGTTTGATGGTACCCTTGTGTTTGCCACGGGTTGCGCTATCCCAACAAACACCATACCATTGGCCTTGGAAACCATCTACATCACCTATATACATGACTGTGCCAAAGTATCCATCGTCTGACAGTAATCTATCACCAATGCGAATATCTTCTTGTTGTTGTTGTTGTTGTTGTTGTTCATTCTGTAATGATGTCATTGTATCTTTACAAGAGTATTTGTTTGTTTGTTGTTCTCAAATGGGAAAAATCTGTTGTTGTTGGTTCTGTCGCTAGTTGTCTTGTGAACCAAGTGTGTGTTTATTACTCTCTATATTTGTATTGCGACAACTGATGTCAACGTGGACGCGTAAATATATATAATAATCGACGATTACTCCATCGTTGAGAAGTAGTCCATAATAGAAGAGCTTGAATGATCTTTTATCAAAGCTGCCAGTTTGCTCTCAATCAACACGAGTCCATCCTTGATCTGTTTGGTATAAATGGGTCAGTCAATCTGATTCACAACACAGCCAGCCAGCTTGGTACATAGCAGCAGGGTATACATACTCTTGACTTATCAAAGTTAAAGTCCTTTGGACTCTCCTTGATTTTTGCTTTCCATGTTCTGATCATGTGTTGGAAATTTAGCCTTTTCTCTGCGGTCTTGAGTCGATTCAGCTCCGCACGATCATTGCTTGTGATGTCCACCAGCGTCACAAGGTTCAAAACCAACAAGACGTCCAATGTCTCATCCCTAATCTGTTGAACATATGGCATAACAAGCTTGACCATCTCCTCGATCATGTTTGGCTGCACAATCATTTGTTCGATGCTTTCGTCCGAGGCCTTCAACAGCTTGCCAATTGAGAACAGTGCGAAACGTCGCTGAAGGTCGATTCCAGGACGAATGGGCACGGCGGGCAGTGCGTATGACACCTTGTTGCACAGTGCCATGCGGTGCTCATCCTTGAGTGACTGCCACACCGACTGGAATAGGGAGAACAGCTCTGTGTTGGCGCTCTCCATGTCCACCTTGTCAAAGAAAGCATGACAGAGACTATCTAGTAGAGGATTGAGCAATAGAACGATCTTGAACACAGTGGACTTGTGTTTGGCATCGTCCACCGAGTTGACATTGTCGCTTTGCGTCTCCTGCTTCAGCAGTGGCTTCTTTCCTCTGGTTGGTAGGACTGGTTGTTGTTTGACAGAGTTGTCTTGATCCTCTGGTTCGCTGATGCCAACAAAGCATGGGTCCATCATCAAAATGATGACAAAGAGTATTGAGTGCTTGATTTCCTCTAATGATAGTTGCCTATTATGTTGTGTAATGTCAGTACTGATGTTGAGCTATTGTAGTAGTAGTAGTAGTAGTTACTTACTTCTTCATTGTCAACTCCTTCAAAAGACTGAGTACATAGTATAGGTTCAAGAAGGGGAATGATTGTGCTGTATGATTGAATGATTGAATGGTTAGAGGATGTATAGTACTCCAGTGAGTTGAACATACATGTTTGCATATCGCCACCAGAAGTTGATGATCCACTGTCACCATCATCACTACTGTTATTAAAGTTCACCTTGAAGGACTGGTCTGTCTCTATCTTGTACAGACCAAATACCCTCAGGAACTCTGTGAATGGTATCAACATTGAGGAGGAGTTGTCGTTCGTCATAATTGTTGTTGTTGTACTGCTGCTGCGCTTGTTATTGATGTTCACGAGCACAACATATGCTTGATACACTGTCAACTCATCCGATTCAAAGCAAACTGCCAGGTGTTCTGGTAAGTAGTCTGACTATGGTTGTACCATCCAATTTGAATAGGCCTGACTACATACCATAAGAGAATAATACATCGATGAGATATTTGGGCAGTGAGTTGATATCGAATGTGTCCAGTATGCTGTCCAGTCCGTTCTGTATCAGCATCTTAAAGTTATTGTAGCTAAAGCCCTCTCTGTTGTTGTCCTCTTGTTCACCCTTGCGAATGCCCTTTTTGAGCAGTCTGCTGCATGGCAGACTCTGGATGTCATCGGGTTGGACATCCAATATGGAAGACAAGTCTGTTGGTCGCGGTAGTGACAGTACATTGAGCTCCAGCAAACTTTTCTGAGAGGCTATTGAGTTCAAAAGAGAATCGGACTTGATGTCTAGTAGCTGTTGTTGTTGTTGTTGTTGTTGTGACAGGAAGCGCATGGGTCAGTGAGTGTCTTCATAAATAACCAGATAGATAGATAGATGATACCTACATCCTTGAGACGAGCCATTTGCTCTGCGTTGATCTCCAAGTCCAACTCAGCAGACTTCTTCTTCTCGGTCTCTTCAGTGAGCAACTCATCGTAGGTTACGATTGGTTCCTGCTTTGCATAGGTCTTCTCCTTCTTCTCCTTGAGCAATGAGTCCAGTGAGAACTTGGCTGCTGTTGGTTTGCTCTTCTTTTGCGGCTGGGTAATGATAGATATGCTTGGTTGTTGTTGTTGTTGTTGTGATGAGGACGATGATGTTGATCTTGATGTCGATGTTGTTGATGTCGATGATGTTGATCTTGATGTAGATGTTGTTGATGTAGTAGATGATAACGTTGGAATTTGTGTTGCCCAATAGGATGGTGCTGATGATGATGATGATTGAGATGAAGTATCGAGAGGTCTCTTCTTCATTTTGGAGAAGGTCTTTGTAATGGCTTGAGCAGGAGGCTTTCTTACAACAGTTGGAGTGAAGAGGTCATCTAGCAAGTCCTCCATGCCAGACTTCATCTTTACTCCACCTGATGCAGTCTGCTCAGTCTTGTATAGGCCATCTGTGTTGCTCATAGTTGTGTATTTTGCTATATCTGTATGTTATTGGACCTTTAAAGTTTATCCAAAAACTGATCATAACAAAAAAACGATGGAGAATGGCGCCAAGTCTATTCATTCTTTGGGGTTCGAGTTGGAAATTTAATTTATTTATAACAAATACATTTATCTAATCTCTGTATACTCTTATGGTTGAGGACATTGTTGTTGAAGATAATGTAACTCATTGTATATCTATATCTTATAGATCTCTTGAATGTGTGTAAGTGTGTGTGTTTGTTTGTGTGTATGTGTGTGTTGGTAGTAGAGAGAGTGTTTGTTTGATTAGGAGGGGGTGCTCTTCACAGGTTGGTGCTAGCTAATAATAGTGTCAATCACAGCAACAGCAGCAATAACAACAACAACAAACAGTTACAATTACATCAACAACAATATTATTAATAATAACACACCCTTTAACTTATTATTTCTTCTCTCTATCATTTAGTAATAATACTATTTATTTATTTATTTATTTATTTATTTATTTATTTATTTATTCATGCATTAATAGGTAAGATCCAAACATTTTGTTCTGACAGATATTTATATTTCGTCCACACATTATTACCTTGTTGTTAACGGACAACAATGCTCAAAATTTGAAATTGTTGATGGACACAAAAACAAAAACAATCAATGTTGTTGGCGGTTAGTTGTTTGGTCGTGGTTGTTTGTGGGAAGAAAGAAACAACCCACAATCAATCGATAGTAACGCCTTTGTTTTGAATTGGTCTTTAGTTTTGTATCTCTTTAAATATATATATATTAACATTTTTGTTTAATATCATCACACTCAATATGTTTAGTGATCACTGAATACAGTACTCTATAACAATCAATTTCAATCACAGCAATCTTACAATCGATCAATCAATCAACCAATCAAACAAACAAACAATCAATCAACAAACAAATAATTATAATATCAGCTTATGAACAAGACTACCACTACTACTATTACTACTACAGCCGCAGTGATAATGGACTGCGAGAGAATATTGGACGATATATGTGGTGGCGCAGTGGCCGCTGCAGCTTCCACACCTTCCATCGTGAAGCAACGAGAGAATACCAACAACCACAACATGGACGATGAACAGGACAGCGTATCATCAAACTCATCTGGCGAGGATGTCACACTGTCAGTGTCATCGGACAATGACGACGACAATAATATCGATCACAACAATGATGCCGACGACCATCAAGTGCGCGCTATTAGCAACGCCAATGATCTCAGTGACCAACAACTATTAACCAATAGCAATGACAAGGACATTGCCGACGCCATTGAGATACAAGAGGCACAACAAGAACTCATCAGACAAAGTCTATTGGATCTGGAGGCAAAGACACCAAAGAAGACCAGCGCCCCAATGACTGCATCAATTATAGCAAATCGTGAGGAGGTCATGAAGCAAGAAAAGCTGGATCAGGAGATCGTACCTCCTGTGGTACAAACAGATCATGATGAGGCCAAGTTCTTTGCATCACAATCCGTGAACAACAACAACAACAATACACTATCAGCAACGACATCTTCATCTTCATCATTGGCTCGCATGTCAATCGACAACAGTGCTTCGTTGTCCACAGAGAACATCTTCTCGATCATCAAGGAGATTGAAGACGCCGTCAACAACTGCAATGCATCATCCACGTTGCGTACATGCAAGGAGGCAACCGCCGTCACCAGACTCAACAGGAGCTCATCCATTACACAGACCACATCAACGACCGCAACAACTATCAACCTGATTCCAGCTCTGCCACTGCCACACACACAACCAATCACTCAACCACAGCCACAGTCACCCAAGCTCGTACACCAACAACTACAACAGCAATTGGAAGTATCCAATCGCAAGATGTCCATATCAGCAATCTCAATGCCAAACACACCGACACCCGTTCATGCCAACCAGACTGCCCCTGCCATTGTGCTGTCAGCCTCAACACCATCACTGCCACAGAGCATCAAGACGTTAACTACCACCACTACTACGACTACCACTACCACCATGACCACAACAATCTCTACCAATGATATATTAGAAAGACAGAACAACAACAATGCTACCACAAGCAGTAGCATGGGAAGTCTTGGTAGCAGTAGTAGTGGTAGTGTTGGCAACCTCAACAGCAGCACCACCATCAAGGACAAACAGATCGCAGGACTCAGTGACTCTGCATACCACAACACTTCAGTATCCAAATCATCCAAGCACAGACTATTCAAGTTCAAGATAAAGGGACGCAACAACATCACTGCCTCTGAGTCTCTGCCACCTCTCACAAGCGAGCCCTCCACGGCAAGCTCACCAGAGAAGAAGGAGAAGAAGAAGTGGTCACTCTCGCTTCGCAGGAAGAAGAGTAAGAAGCATCCAAAGATACCAGAGATGGAGGAGGAGGAAGTGGATGATGGACATCAGGATGAAACCACAATCGTACTGGAAGAGCCAAGTGATATGTGTCTGGAGTCTACCGACATTGCAATTCCCATGACAACTACCTCGCCAAACCTCATTGCCGACATCCCCAACATACTCTCTGCCTCGGTGCCAATCTCTGAGAGCCCTCTTCAGTTCTTCCTGGACGCAGAGACCAACAACAAGGGCAACAGTTTTGGAGGTGGCAAGGGAATACTGGAGACACTGGCCGAAGAAGATGACGACGCACCACGTGGAGGACGAGGAAGAAGCAATGCTTTCTACATGAAGGGTCCACCCGTGATGGTCAACGGAGAGATTCAGCTGCCACCACCAATCACCACGACAACAATGACCACCACGACAACCACAACACTGGCTGGATCTACCATTCCAAAGGCCCGCATACAAAGCTTCGAGGTGAAGGCCTTGCCAAAGGAGTCTTCCAATCTCATGTCCAAGCCAGTTGGATTGCTGAGCAAGTTCAAGAAGAGTCCCGCCAAAACTGGTGCCATGCTTCGTGTCGTCAGACATCATTCGTCTCGTTTCATGGTTGGCTTTGCAGACACAATTGGTCGTCGCCCACATATGGAGGACGACGCCGTCATCTATGGAACGTTCAGAGGCAGATCGGACGAAGATTACTTTGCCCTGTTTGATGGTCACGGAGGATCTGTCACGGCAGAGCTCGCTGCCAATGAGATGCACAAGGTACTGGCAGAGAAGCTCAAGACCAACAGCAATAACCCTGTCAAGTCACTGAGGGAGGCGTTCCTCGGTGTCCACCAGATGATCGGACAGAAGAACCTCAGAGGTGGAACGACTGCCTTGGTTGTCCTGTTCCTTGGCAAGAAGGGTTACGTCGCCAACTGTGGAGATACTCGTGCCGTTCTCTGTAGAGAAGGAGTGGCGCTGCGTGTTTCCAACGACCACAAGCCAAACGATCCCAAAGAAGAGGAAAGAATCAAGAGTCTTGGTGGCAGTGTCATAACAACAGTGAACTCGTCAGGTATCAGCATGAGCAGAGTGAATGGACAGCTGGCCGTGTCAAGGGCTCTTGGTGACGCCATACTTTYCACCATACGTCACATGTGAGCCAGACATCCATGGTCCAAWTCAACGTTGGCTCTCGCTCCAAGAACCAGTTCATGATCATCGCCTGTGATGGTCTGTGGGATGTGATGACAGATGAGGAGGCAATGAAGTGAGTAGACCAGCAACCCAACCAAATTAGTTAACAACATTCTAACAATCATTATCCACCATCTATAGCGTTGTATCTCCAATTGATGATCCAGAGAAGGCATGCATGAGACTGCGAGACCAAGCATTTGCCAGAGGCAGCACAGATAACATATCGGTGATGGTCATAAGGTTCCCTCCATTTGACTTGTAAGATGACATCATACGCAGGATGTCTAGTGAGTTGAACGATCGTCAAGCAACAATAAACCTAAGCAGCGTGTTGTTGCGCCATGGCAACATGGCTTGTATATATATATATAATGTAGATCACTGTCTTTATTCCAACACCAACTTTGTGTTACCTTTGGTCAAATCCTTCCAGTGTTGGTGTGTCTCTGAGATTACACCTTCTGTTTCAGCATGGTCGATTGGCTGTCCATTTAGAGCATACTCATTCTCTTGCTTGCCCTCGGCAACTTTGTACACTTTGTACCATTCTCTTACCTTATCCACTGTGCCAGGTAACACCTTCTCCAAGTCCTTCAAGTCTATGATGTATAAGGTGTTGTGTGAATTAGTTCCTCCTCCCAGTCTATAAGCAAGCAAACCTCTCCATCTTACCATTGATCTTGTCAAAGTTTGAGTCATCAGTATTGATGGCCAACACCTTCCAGTCAGTCTCACCCTCATCGATTAGGGCCAGTGCACCAATGACCTTGACCTGTTTGATCTCACCACGTCCTATCACCTGTTGTCCAACCTCAACCACGTCTATGGGGTCGTTGTCACCTGGATGCTTCGTTCTGTGATCCACCAGTTTAGGATTCTCCCATGTCTGTGGTAGACAACCATAGTTGAACAACAAGTTGCCGTGCTTGATGTAGCGTAGCTGTCCCTTCTTGATGTCTTGTTTGATGGGGTTGAGCAGCTCCTTGGTGTTCACCTCCATCTTGGCGTTGGAGTTCTTTGGCATCTCATTGATGTAGTTGTATAGAGTTCGTTTGTTGTTACTATGAACCAAAGGTACCTCGTGCCATGGTGATATCTGATGTTGACCATCACGATAGTACTTTACACGGAACTCGAATGTACCCTCCTTGCCTTCTTCCTTATGTATAATCTACAAATGATAATGTACTTCCTGTTAACAAAGTATCTAATAGATGAATAGACAACTAAATACTTACGTTCAGTTTGGACAAAGTAGCAGCATTGCTTGCAAAGTATCTGTTGCTCTGTGCAAATGAGCACAACCGATTGCTTATCTTTAACATAATGGATGATGTTGAAGTATTTTAAGTAGTTGTTTGTTTCCTTTTCTAAAGGTCTACCACGTGTAGACATAGATGAATTCATTGCATAAACTTTAGATAACAGAACAAATACTTAAGTGATATAGAATGAAAACATATGTTGATCCTATTGATGGCGAACTACTAGAGTTCACATTGGCAGTGATAAAGATACAGGACAGTGATACTAGACAATGGCTCAATGATAGGATCAGACTGCTCAATAGGTTATTCCTGAATGAGGAGGGCAAGACAAAGCAAGGAAGGGAGATGTTGTTTGATCGCGAGAAGAAACATCTTGCTCAAGAGATCGCCAAGCATCTAGAGGCAACACCACTCTACTATGAACCACTGAGACTCTATCTATCGTAGGACAGTTACAACTACAACCATAACATATGTTAACATCTACTCAGCCAGCCAATAAATCAACCAGTTGCTGGTAGCTATAAATAGTTTATTATTGGATCAAGGACTTGGTGCGTGAACTGTTCTGACGATCTAGTTGGATGCTCTTCTGCTTGGTATAGTTTAACGACTGTGGAAGCATGAAGGAGATACCAAAGATGGCAAGTGTTAGCAGGAACAACACCACAAAGATGAAGTGCTGATCTAATGGATAGGGCAGCGAATGACTGAGCGTCAAGGAGAGGATCGATGTACCAAGAAGTGGTCCGATCGAACGACCAAATGCAACAAGTGATTGAGACATTGAGTTGACCAGTGCCATGTCCTTTGGCAACGCACTGTTGCTCACAATGACAATTACGGCAATGAAGCCAACCTCGTTGGCAAATGATTGGAACAGGTAGGCTGGGAACATCAACACCCAGAATGCTGTTGGATGATCAGCAGTGACGATGGCCGGGTTGGTAGGGTCGACATGCACTGAAATCAGTCGCGTCAACTCTGGTAATGCCAACCAACTGGGTAGGGCAATGAGCAAGGACCCCTTGAAGCACGTAAGGAGACCAAAGCGCTTGGCGAGCGGTGCAAAGACCAACAGTTGGATGAACAGGGCAAAGAATCCGGCAGCACTCTGCACCAGACCAATCTGTCGAGAACTGAAGCTTAAACCACCTCCACTAACGTAGTTGCCGTTATTGTCCACAGTCTTGACACTGGAGCTCCATACAGGGAACACCTCTTCAAAGATGGTGAACACGAAGCCCAGTAGCGAGTAGGCGATGCAGGACCAGAGCACTGGCTTATCCTTGATCAATTGACTGAGTGAACGGGGATTGTCCTCAAACTCCTCCTCTTGCATATCAACCTCCTCAAAGCCATCCTGCTCCTGGTCCATCTCGATCTCCTCAAGAGATGCAAAGTCAGCAATGGATGAGTTACCCTTCATGGCCTTGGCGACATGAGAACTCCTATTGGTTGTGACGCTGGCCTCGTGTGCATGACCCATCTCGATATCACCCTTTGGCTGTTGTTGCTCTTCCAGGGGAATGTGAGTTGTGGTGCTGCCTCTACGGCTCCAGAGACGACGGAGTGAGTTCTTCAATCTGGTAATTGGTTGTCGCAATGCTGATCTCTTCTTCTTCTTCTTAATCTTGGTATACTTGATCTCGAAACTCCTGGTCTCTGGTAGGAAGAAGAAGCATAGAGTCAATCCAATTCCACTCAGGACAAAACATATAATGTTTGGTAAAAGGTATGGGAACTGGCAGAGTGGACCACTGTTGACTATTGATGGATAGTTCTTGCATACATTGGAGAATAATCCTCCGATTAAGGGTGCAACTATAAAGTAGTTCATGTTAGTTAATGATGTTATCAATACACGTGTCATCCTTCAAGTCACAAACATACCAATTGCTCCTATACCCCAGGCGATGCCGAGGATGGTGAAACCAGTCTTCTGGTTGGAAGAGTCGGTAATCTCTCCCAACATTGTCTTGGACACACCCACATTTCCATTAAGCAAACCGGATGCGAATCTAAATAGAATGGACATTGGATAATTCTTGGACAATCCAAACATTATACATGTCACCATGGAACCAATGATTCCTAGCAGGAGTGAAGGTCTTCGGCCACGGACATTGGACAGCCATCCCCAAAAGAAACTGGAGAAGAATTGGGAAATATAAAAGGTAGAAGCAAGGATACCTACAAAGTATCTTTAGTAAAAGAAAAAAGATATTTGATTGGTTAGGTCTCAACACTGATATTTGGTCATTCTTTTATACATACCCAAGTTGATCCTTGTCGTGTGTGAGATGAAAGTCCTCGACCATGAAAGATATATATGGAAAGATGGATAGCGTGGTCAGACCATCACATAGGATGATGATAAAGATTGCAAACAACTTTAACTTTGGCAAAGGAGTAATTGGCTCCTGATCCATTCCGGACGTGGTGATTGTTACATCGCTCATCTCGCTCATTGAAGCAGACGGTGTCACTTCCGAGAGCAAGTGGTCCTCGGTGTGGACTCTACGCAGGAGCTGATCCTTGCTCTCCTCCCTGACAATCGAGGAATTGACTGGGGAGTTGGGATGGCGGGTCGACTCCATTGGACCCTGATCATTGTCATCTAATATTATATTATTATTGTTCCTATTATTGTTTGACTTTTTACTGTCTGATTGGATGGCCATTATTAAAATATTATTTGTTGTTCTGAGTCTAATAATAAAGTATTACATAATAATAATAATAGTATAAGTACTGGTATGATGTATTAGTAGTAGTATAAGAAGGGACTGACTTGGGTTGTAGAAAATGAGAAGTGTCGAAGATTAGAACCACCTGGGTGCGAGTTGTGTGTTCATCAACATCTTTGCTTGTATGTGGAAGAACGGGAAACGAGATGCTTTGGATAAATTTTATCCAACGAGTTCCAAATTTGGAACAAAGGTTGTCGAACAGTGTGACCTGGTGCTATAATGCCCCATAAATGGGGTTCCTGTTTTGATCAATCTTTCCGTTTCTAAGGATCAGTATCTATTTTTCACTAGATAGAACTAAACAAGTTTTATTTATCTATTTAATTGAATAACTTTTCATTATTATTATTTGTATGTTTGGTCAAAGTTAGAATAAAAATAGATATTTAAATCTACAGGAGTTCCGAAAGGTAAGTTTTATCTAACGGACCCAAAGTGTTGTCATCTGGGTTTTTTTTTTTGGTGGCTTTTGAGGGTTTGAAAAACCAAAAAGAAGATTAAAAAGAAAAAGCTTCATTGGAGAACGAGCCAATCACATTTGCACTCAAACTAGCGAACCCATCAAGAGATATATACAACAACAACAACAAAAACATACATATAAATATTTATAATATTGACAAAGTCAAAAGTAACATTATCAGATCAGTCGCCACTAGTCGGTAAGCCATCATTAACTACATACAACACCAGCCAGTTGACAATAGACAGACAGGGTGATAATCGGACAATCGGTCAACAACCAACAACAGTACTGTTACCCCTATTTCAAAACACTCTATGTGTGTGTGTGTGTGTGTGTGTGTGTGTGTTTGACAAGTCAATAATCTTTAGATATACCTGTGTGTTGATGATATCATTTCATTCATTGCTTGGGTTTGAATGATCATTGATTGCCTCAATCTTATGTCTGCATGCATCACTGTTGTAGTGACGACAAACATCCTCATGTGCCAACTCTAACACTTCCCAAACACTCAATGAACCATAAAATGCAACACTAGTTGTTCGCATCAGCAGTGCCTGTATTATACCAAATAATTCGACGATAGAAATCTGCAGAATCAGATCGTAGTAGTAGTAGTAGTAGTACCAAACATTACATTGTATCAACAACAACAACAACACATAGATCAGACAATCAATCATACAGATATACAACAACAACTATGGGTGGATGCTTCTCAAAACAGAACAAGAAGAAGGTGGTCGAGTCCGACATGCTGGCCAGCGATTCGTCGGCACCAGAGTCAAAGAAGTTGAGTGATGATCACAAGAACAACCTCAATCTTGTGGCGATTAACTGGAAGTGTAATACTGTCGGTATCTGGAAGCGAAACCACGACAAGTTGGCCATTCACACCGACGTGCCCCGTCTTGGACACAAGATCGATATCATTGACAAGCTGCATCGTCTCGACAAGCTGTCATTCCAGAGCGTAACTTCTATCAGTCTCAACAATCTGCGCGAGGGAGAGTCTCCAACATACACCACCGAGCTCAGCGGTGCCGCTGCAGCATCCAGCAATGGCGCTGACAAGTTCACCGCCGCCACCACTCTTACATCGGCAGGCATCAGCACGGCACAGGTGCTAAAGAAGGAGGAGGTTGTATTGCAGGTGCTGCTGGCGCTTGCCCAACTGCTTGACGGTCCAGAGAAGCGACAGCAGATCAATGATCAGTATACTACCTATATTAAGGGCGTCGGAGATATCTCACAACAGCTGCTCTCCCTGCTGACCAACGTCGTTGGCGAAGAGAGCAGGATGATGCAGTTGCTCAAGGTGTGTCACCAAAAGATCATCCTGCCAGCCTACTACTTCATCAAAGCGAACATATACGAGGAGATGCCTTTCCGCGACAAGCGCGGCTCATGGCGCATGAGTATGGTGTTTGAGGAAGATGGAAGCATTGCAGCGATCCATTCAAAGCGCCAGCAATCGACTGTCGGCCCCGACGCCGACCCAGAGTTTGAATTTGAATGGACATTGTCCATCATCTTTGACAGGGACATGCAGATCTTGGCACTCAAGGTGGATGTCGTCGACCTGATCATCTCCAACAGCATAACGGTGGACAGGAAACAACAGATACAGAACGCCTTTGCCAACTTGCAGTCAGCCACCACCAACTCCAACAACACAAGTTTCAAGTCGACGGATCCAATCACAATGAGCAAGATTCCTGACTCTTGATTGATTGTCGGGGAGCAGACAAGTTCTTCTGCACACATATTGCACCACAAGACCACTATTTATTATTGTTGTCAAAAATTAAATTAAATTATAAACCAAAAGTTTGGATCTATATTTGTTACCCCCCCAATCACCTGATTGTAGGTATTTCTTTGCTACACTCCTACGACTACTACCACCAACACTCAAACATTGCCACAATTAATACACATATTTTACAGTACTTTATACACATATAACAACACATACACACACACACACACTTACTTTCTCACTCTCACTCTCTCTCTCTTTCTCTCTCTATACTATATAATTTGTGATGGTGATAACAACAGTATGATGGATGATAAGATACTGCCACCAACACAAGGGTGGAATCGAACTAGAGCAATCAGCGATACAAGTTTCAAGTATAACAACTCAGTTCCACCAACATCATCAACACAACAACACCAACAACAACATCTACATCAACATCAACAACAACAACAACATTATCTAGAGTCTGCATCTCTTTCATCCTCGCATTCCTCAATCGCGCTTGTAACAACTTTGTCATCTTCACAATCTTCTCAAGAGTATTATGAGATCTTTGAAGAAGACGACGACGACGACTACTATTACGAAGGAGAGGCAACAACAACAACAACAACAACAATAACAGCAGCAACAACTTTGATAGAGGACGAAGCAGAGAAGGAAGAAATGTCGACCTCAGCAACAACCAACAGCAGCAGCAGTAGCAGTAGCAGTAGCAGCACCCTTACCCCAGCAATGATTGCTTCCTTGGGCTCTAATGACCCATTCATTAGTGGTCACAACACAACTGGACACAAGCACAAGTACCCGACACTGACTCGCACCAAGCGTCGCTCACTACTCAATGCCGACATTGTATCACAGATATTCACAATCGAGGGCACGACGGCAATCAAGCCTCCCTCTCCAACAGCCGCACCACAACAATCAATGCTACATCCTAGTGGAATGCCCTCGCCCACAGAGCGCAAGAGGTCCAGCTACTTCAAGGACGTCAACCGGACATCTAGCAACTCCAACCTCCCCGACATAAACGAAGCCGAATCTTCGGTACCCAGCAATAACAATGGCAACTGTAACAATAGCAACAACAACAACAACAACAACAACAGCGCCATCAGTAGCCCAATGATGGTTTCACAATCACCTGTTGGAAAGTCACAGGAACAATACTCGTCCTCATTCCCTGGACAGCCACTCAAGAAGAGGGCGAGTGCTATCGAGCGATTTGAGAACCTCTTCAGGAAGGACAAGAAGAAAGACTCATCTTTGGTGAGCGAGCCATTGACACCCACTGGAGCTTCATCTACCTCCTCTTCTGTCAGTCACAGCAGACACGGTAGCAGTCATACCTCACCTATAAAGGCGGATGTGGACACGTCGTTTTCAACAAAGATCAGGTTGTCCATCTCTGAGGCCGACCTGATGCACAAGTCCGAGTCGTCCGACAGCAGTAGCGACGAAGATAGTGGCCCTACCAACAACCAGACTGGTGGAAAGGGTCCAACCAACAGGGAGTACCAGGGCAAGACCATGTCCGAGTACATCACAATCACACCACCCTCACAAAGCAGTGGTACAACGACCAGAGGCAGTGATAATGCTGCCAATCTATCACCTCAACGCAAGACGGTCGGTGAGCTAATCGATGATTTTGAAAACTACGAAGAGCAGAGTATACTACAATTGTAAGTTTCCAGATTGATTGCTTGATTGATTGATAGGATTGATTGTTTAACTAACACTTTGGTTCAACAACAAACAGAAAGAGGTTTAAATCATTCGTTGGAACGAGACCAGGAAAGAAGGGCAGGATATGTCCTTCAGGGTTGGATGATGATTCAACTACCACCTCTCCAACATGCTACTCACCACGACGAAGGTTGAGCACAGCAGACAGAGATGAGGTGTGTCATGTTTCTGTTCTTACCTGCGATGGTTGGAGAAGAGAAATGGACTCGGACCACTTCTCTCCTGGCAGCTCAAGTCCATACCAATCATCACCTGGCCATCATCAACAGTTGCTCCTCCTAGAGGAGTTTGAGAACGAGTTGCAACACTATTCTCTATCGTTTGGTGGTGCAGAGCACAAGAACTTTGTCTCTGTCGATCATACCAATGCACCAGTGATAGTCAGTATCATGGAGAAAGCAGAGAAGGTATTGAAGCCAAAGAGGAAGAAGAGTAACAAGACTCTGAACGATCGTCCATCAATCGATAGGACGCTTAGCAACGTGGGCCAGATGGAAGGAAAGCACAAGGTCATTGTCAGAACGATGGAGGGCGAGGACAGATTCTACATACCATCGTCAGGCAAGTCATCTTCGAGCGAACTAATGAGCACTGTCAAGTCACTGTGTCCACCCTTGTCTGGTCTGACCTTCAAGAAGATAAAGACGACACAAGAGATAAAGAAGGGTCTACAACGATGGGAGGATGCACAGGTAAGTTACTTAACTAGGCACAAGCAGCAGCAGCAGCAGCAGCAGCATTGTCCACTCATACACTGACACTATTGTATACATACATACAGATGACTAAAGAGTATAGGTTCGGTATACTCTACCGCAAGAAGGACCAATTCACAGAGAATGAAATGTTCTCCAACAATGACACAAGCAGCGAGTACAATGAGTTTCTCGAGTTCATTGGCAAGCGCATTGATCTCAAGGGCTGGTCCGATTTCAAGGGAGGTCTGGACGTGCGTGACGATACCACTGGAACACACTCGATATACACGACCAAACAATTCACAATTGATGACCAACATTCATTCAAAGTACAGATCATGTTCCATGTCTCCACTCTCCTCCCCTACTACGCACACGACGTCCAGCAACTCGAGCGAAAGAGGCACATTGGAAACGATGCTGTGGTTCTAATCTTCCAAGACCCAGGTTGCCAGCCTTTCCAGCCATCATCAATCCGTTCAGAGTTTAATCGTAAGTAGAATATCAATAGAGGGATGATTCTAACAGTATCACTGACGTCCGTCCTCCATCCAATCCAACATTCACAGATGTCTTTGTTGTTGTGCAACCATTGTCCAAACAATCACCATCAGAGATGACCAAGTATACAGTGTCCATTGCGGCCAAAGAGGGAGTTGGCACGTTTGGACCAGCGTTCCCTGCCACCAAGGTCTGGAGAAAGGACAACCAGTTCTTGGACCATCTCACTGTAAAGTGTAAGTGTTTAAGTCCTTGTGATGATCAATTTGATGATGTAAACTAATATTACTACGACCTATTTAGTAATCAATGCGGAGAAAGCAGCACTCTATGCTCCACCTTTCTATGAAAAGATGAAGAAGACGAGAGCAGTACTATTAAAAACGATAACAACTGGTCACTGAGATTTACTCATCCGACCATAGATATTTGTAGTTTTGTGATCCCGAAATAATTTTGTTATTATTTGAATTGGACATAGCCCCTTTTTTTGATCCACCCCATTATAAAGTTGTATAAGCACGCATGTGTGATTATTTATAAATAACCTAATTATTATAACAATCACATCATTATAAGTTGTCAATCACAAACAAACAGAACAAACAGAACAATCATAACAAACACTGAACAAACCAAACATAACAAACATACATACATTGATTAACAACACATAAGTAATATTGGTTCTATTCCGACGACCAAAATGGTGATCGATGAAGCCAACAGCATTGACGATAGCTCTTCTGATAACTCTGGTGTATTCGAAGAGGATCGAACTAGACAACAGATTGTCGATGAAATAGTAGAGACAGAGACCAACTATGTAGCCGACTTAAAGATCATTGTCAGTGTAGGTAATTGGATATCTCTAATAGATCATCATCATCATCAACAACATGATCAATCATTATCCAATCACTGCTGCTACTGACCAACAACAACAACAACATTGCTGCTCAAAGCTATTCATCGACCCCATTCGTAGTAAGATCAAGCCAGAGGAATACATCGAAGTGTTTGGAAACATTGAGAAGATTTTGGACCTTCACAAAGAACTACTGGTCAATGTCATGCCCATTCCATCAAAGCAAGCTCAACAACAGAACATGGGAGAGTCACTCTACCGGTCGGTAGGTATCTACTTCAACTACCCTAATAAGTTTAACATCCTCACACTCATCATTATCATCAATCAATCAATCAATAGTTCAATCACAAAGACTTTGTACCCCTCTATATAGCCTTCTGCAAGGAGCAAGAGAACAACACGATCGCCTTTGAGAAGTTAAGGTCTTCATCAAAGACATTCGCTGCTTGTGTTGACGCTGCCAAGGAGAGTCCACTGAGCCGACGACTTACATTCCCAATGATGATTATCAAGCCAGTACAGAGGATAACAAAGTACCCGTTGTTGCTCAGGAATCTGATCGAGCATACACCCAAAGACTATCAGGATTTTGAGTTCCTCCAGATGTCACTTGCAAAGATCAGCGGAGTGTTGGATGAGGTAAACAATCAAAAGAGGATTTTGGACGACAGGATAACGAAGATCAAGAAGTTAAAGGAGCTTGCCACCAATCTTGACTATGGCGATAAGAAATTGCCAGAGTCCACAACAAGGGAGTTTGTCAGAGAAGGAACTCTCTCACTGGGGCTTGAGGAGGAGACACTACGGTGTTTATTATTTAATGGTAATGTGTGACAAACTCAAGCTGATCGATCGGTCTCCTCAAGTTTACTTACACTCTCCTTGCCCATTTAGATGTATTTATATTGACAAAGAATAAGAAGAAGAACGCTAGGGTTGTCAAGATACTGGTACTTTCAAAGGTGCTTGTCAGGAACTATATAGAGGTTGTCTATGGCTCCAGTCTCGGTTTCGAGTTGATCTCATTGGAAAAGGAGGAAACACTTCCTCTCTACTTTGGCAGCGATATTGAACGCAACGATTGGTTCGAAGCATTGTACAGACACTCCAACGCAGTCATTGACAATGTCACACGTGGGAAATACTATTGGTTCACCAACAAATGTGTATCCTACGGAGACAAGAGCTGGGCAAACGACACACTGAAGGGCTACAGTGGCACACCACCCCTCAGACCAAACACTCCAACAACATCGATCTTGGGCACTTCTTCACCGGGCAGACTCCTTTCATCACCTGTCAACCACGTTGGCTCCTCCATCAGACCAATATCACCAGTATCAATTACAGCTGGCAGCAAGTCACCACCAACCAATATCATCCGGACCACTTCATCTCCGACTTTTGGCAATGAATTGAAGCCAATCCCAAGGAAGATGCCAGCAACAATCTCATCTATAAAGATTACAGATGACAACAGCAGTATACACGGCGGTTCAGGTGGACCCAACCCTCCTCGAAGACCTGTGGGACAAAACCAGTCCCAGCCACCCCTTTCCAAACCTTTGGGTGCCACCACAGAGCCTCGTGCCAACACTCCTCCAGTGCCCCCTCGAACTGAACAAGGTCCTCCTCGAGGAATGCCATCTAGACCAACTAATGGTTCCACTCAACTGCAACAGAGTTTGGTAGTACCACCAATCATGAAGCCCACACCATTACACCCAAAACCACCTACATCTCCACTCTTTAAACCAATGGCCAAGCCCGCACCAATGCAAACATCTTCATCATCACCAACCTTAAAGCCTGCACAAACGAGACCAATGCCTGCAACACCACCGTTGAAACCGTCACCTATAAGACCAGGACAGATGAAGCCTACGGCTTCAACACCACCAATGAGGCCAGCTCAGCCACTGAAACCAGCACCATTATCCCCACCTTCACCTGTTAACAGCTTCCAAGTAAAGCCCCCACTCGTAACATCAAGTATGCAGCAACGATCGACATTACCATTGCCCGTTCCAAGTAGACCAAACATTGAATTCGGTCTACCAACTCACAGCAGCTCTCCTCAGCTTGGTGGTGGTCGTGTCGCACCTCCACCACCACCGACTGGATCGAACAAACACATATAAATTGATTATATATCACAATTATTTATTATTAATGTTTTGGGAGTTTGTGAGGCTCATACTGTTTGCTGTACCTGTATCCCTGTTGTTGACTTGTTGGCTGGGGGAAAAGCGCCAATCTTTTGGCTCTTAGTTGTAGACCATGTACTTGGGAGTGGCAGAGAACTTGGCATAGCTCTTGATGACCTTGTCAATGGCCTCTAGGAAGTCCTTCTCTGTAACGATCTTTCTGCGAGCACGGATGGCAAACATTCCTGCCTCAGTACAAACGGACCTGATGTCTGCTCCAGTGGAGTTTGGACAGAGACGAGCCAAAAGTTCGAATCGAATGTCTCTGGCACAAGACATGGTCTTGGCGTGGATGGTGAAGATGTGAGCACGACCCTCAAGGTCAGGAAGTCCAAACTCAACCTTGCGGTCCAGACGACCTGGACGGAGGAGGGCTGGGTCAAGGGTGTCTGGTCTGTTGGTAGCCATCAGAACCTTGATGTTTCCACGTGGGTCAAATCCGTCCAGCTGGTTGATTAGCTCGAGCATTGTTCTCTGGACCTCGTTGTCACCACCGGCGCCATCGTCAAATCTGGCACCACCAATAGCATCAACCTCATCAAAGAAGATAATGCATGCCTTCTTGGATCTAGCCATCTGGAAGAGATCACGCACCATTCTTGCTCCTTCACCAACGTATTTCTGCACCAGTTCACTACCGATTACTCTGACAAAGGCGGCGTCTGTTCTGTTTGCTACGGCACGCGCACAGAGTGTCTTTCCTGTACCTGGGGGTCCGTACATTAATACACCTTTTGGTGGATCAATACCGAGCTCGACAAATTTCTCTGGCTGCATGCAGAGGTCATGGTTAGATGGTCAGTAGCACAATTGACATTGATGCTGCTTCGTCGGTAATACATACATGTAGCAATGGCATCTCAACGACCTCTCTCAGTTTCTCGATCTGCTCCTTGCATCCACCAACATCCTTGTATGTGATATCTGGCTTCTCCTCCACTTGCATCATTGTCACTGATGTATCGATCTTTGGTGGCAGTGGAATTTGAATCTGGTACTTGTTACGGTCAACTCTGCAATGCGAGAAACTAATTAGAACAAAAGACAGAAAACGTCATTAAATTGGTTGATGTAAACTAACTTACCCAACACGGATGCCCTCCTCAACATCAGTTGGTGATAGCTTGTCGCCAAGGGCAACAACAAACTTGGCAATCTGCTTCACAGCAATGATGTACTTGGCGTTTGGTGTGCCTGGGTTGATGATCTTTGTGCAACGGGCCACTTGTAAAGGTGGCTCCTCCTGTTGGGAGTTCTTGTCCACAATAAGGTCCCATTGAGAGGGTGGTCCAATTCCTGTGTCAGACTCTTTGATTCCACATATTTCATTGACCTTGGCAGTCATCTTCTTGATATCTTCCTCCAGAGTCTTGATTGGCTTTGTATAAGGTCCTACACCCTGTTGTGATTGTTTTTGTAAGTCAACTATAGAGAGGAGAGAGAGAGTATATATGTAGTTGATAGATTCATACATAGTTCTTGAGAATAGCAATATCGCCCTCATCCAAAGCCTTTGGTGCGACCTCATTAAGCATCTCATCTTCGATCTCTTCTTTGTTGACCATGTTGATGTTGTTTTAAATATTTGTACAAAATTATATCTAACTTAATTCAAAGTGTATTCTATCGATGAGTGTATGTATACTAATATAATATATATATAATAACAAGTATTTGTTTGTATCTGTGTATGAATGTGAATAGTGAACTAATCATCACAATTTGAGTGAACTTTGAACATCACACAAATTATTATTTAAATTTAATTTTTGACATTATATGAAGTTCGATATCAACAATCAATGAGTGTTTGAATATTCTCGATGACCAATATCAACTGATCATGGCGACCAAGTTGGGCGGACTCGATCACCAATGGAAACCGAGGTCATCTTCAAAGCGATGATCTTTAACCGTTCAACCGAACTATTCCAGTTGATTTTTTTCTGTAACTCTGAAAAGTAAATCAGATTGTTGACAATGTTTCTTTTCCAAAGCCGGTCGCATTCTAATTGAATATTTCAATGACTTTTTCAGGATGATTGGGCTCCGCCCAATCAGGGGGTTTTTTGTTGATATAAACGCGTTTAAGTCATTCGATTCACTACTCTTGTTTTAATTACAACTACACACATAATAATAATAATTAGATAATGTCTAATACATTCATTACATTCTTTGTTGGACTTTACAATTTGTTAAAGTCATTTATTGATCGACTACTTTCCTCCTTGATCATCTACAACAGCATCAGTGGACATAGACCAGTACATATGTCCACCACTGATATGCCCAGCCGATCGACTTACTGTTCACAACCCATCAATGGTGCCACGCCAACGACCATAGCAAATCCGGTCGACAAAGTGTTCCAAGATAACTTCCTCAATGACGTGTTCTGGGCCCTGTCATCACAAGGACCTGCGTTTGCCATCGACGAGGCCAACGTCCACTTTGTTGAGGGTCCAGTTGACTTTTTCGATCAACTTATCAGTGGAATTAGGCGTGCCAAGCATCGCATCAATATGGCATCACTCTATCTGGGCACTGGAAAGCACGAACAGCAACTGGTCGACGAGATGATAGCCGCTTGCAAGCGCAACTCTACTCTAAAGGTGCACATTCTCGTTGATGGACTTCGAGGCACCCGCTTGGGACCAAGCACTGAGAAACCAGGAATACGTGTCAGCTCAGCCACCATGCTCCAGCCCTTGCTCAATCAGTTCCAATCTCGCGTTTCAATCAGCATGTATCACACACCAGACTTGAATGGTGTCCTCAAACGCATCCTGCCACCACGTGTAAATGAGGTCATTGGTGTCCAACATCTCAAAGCCTATGTGTTTGACGATGACCTTATCATTGGAGGGTATGTAACTCTTGTTGGTTAATTAGCCTAAACAAGTTCATAGATTATTAACAATATGATGATCGTCACCTTACTCATCCTCCGTCACTAGAGCAAACTTATCAAAGGACTATTTTACAGATCGACAGGATAGGATGGTATGCATATACCGCACCGCCTCCCTATCTACTTTCTTTGACAACGTTGTCAACACTATTGGCGAGCTCTCACTCAAGCAAGACACAAATGGAAACAGTGTCAATCAAGGTACCATCGATCCGGTCACCGAATCATCTCAATTCAAGTTGATGGCAGAGAAACGTCTGGCCTCTCTATTAGAGCCAAACTCCTTTTATACTGCCGACAACTTTAAACATTCTTTGTCTTCACCACTGGATGTCCAGTCATCTACTTCCAAAGCCACCTGGATCTTCCCAACCATCCAGATGGGACCTTTCAACATTCGCCATGACGAGGTTTGCTCATCCTATATATTTGCAAACATACCATCCACTTCCAAGTTCTTTGTCGCTTCACCCTACTTCAATCTCACCAAGAACTACCTTCAACTGATACTCTCTGGCAAGCCACAGATCGACATTATTACATGCTCTCCAGAGACCAATGGATTTGCCGGTGCCACTGGTATGTCTGGCGTCGTGCCCGACCTCTATGGAATAATCGAGCGACGCTTCCTACAAAAGACCATCGACACTGGTAACAGCGGACGTATCTCCATCGTGGAGTACATTCGCCACAAGTGGTCATACCATGCTAAGGGCATGTGGATCACTGCACCCGATCAGAAGCTCCCAAACATAACATTGATCGGTAGTCCCAACTTTGGTTCGAGGAGTGTCGAGAAGGATCTAGAGGCTGAGCTCATCTTTATAACAGAGAATGAGGCACTGCGCCAAAAGATGAACAGTGAACGAATGAACCTGTGGCGCGAGACACAAACAGTCGACATGCCAATGTTAAATGCACGCAAAGTTACACTGTGGGTCAGATTTATCGTTTATCTCTTTGGAAACTACTTGTAGTTACTGATCAATAAAAACAATCATTCTGTTATAACTACGACTCAACAACAACAACAACATACATATATCATATGATGACTACTAGAAATGTTAGGGTGGTAAACTCATTGTTAATCTCGAGCGTCAGAGCAAGCACTCTACCCATCTTATTGTCATCTATAGGAAATACATCATGCTCTATAAAGTTACAACAAAGGTGCTACTCTTCTGAACAGATACATCAGCAAACTCTTTCAACTAAAGCGCAGGAGCATAAAGTAAGAAGCATTGTACAATGTCGACATTAAACAGCATCTGATTTACTGATAACCTATTAGAGGACCAGAGATCAAGTGGTGACTGCTTTCTCAAGTCAACTTAGACTGTCCATTGTCAACCTGACAAAGGCAGCCAATGTAGCCAAAGTGAAGCATGGATTGTCGGCACATGAAGCATCGCTACTGGGCAAGATGATGGCCGGTGTCACTCTGTGTGCATCATTTCTGACAGATGAGGAACGCATTGCCGCACAAATCAAGTGTGATAACAGGAACCCAAATGTAAGATGCCCTTTTACTACTACTATTTAGTAACACCTTTGCCAACTGATGTTTCCCTATCTGGATAGGTGATCTATGCAGAAGCTATACAGGTTGGTGAAGTACGTGGGTATATATCAAACAGAGATGTCACCATTCAAAACAGCCAGTCAGTCGATCGCCCTGAAGGCACGCTCAATTTCTCAAAGGTTCTGTATGGTCTGCAAAAGCCCATAGAGAGCATAGTACCGATGAATGATTACTCAATTTCTGGAGAGTTTGATAACTACTTCTCACTGTCGGAACAGATACCCAGTGTCATTGCTCTTGAACACTCACTTGGACATGACAATGGTGTTCAGTTTAACGGCGGTTTGTTGGTCCAATCGCTACCGTCGACACCGACATCAATAATAGACGCAGTTCGAGCGAATGTCCAAAAGTACAACATTGAACAGCTGTTGAGCGATGAGAAGAGGTCACTGGAGGACATACTCAGATTGATGGCACCTCACGAAATTGAGATCATAGGAAGCACCTTTGTGGATTTCTTCTGCAGGTAAACATTTAGTCATCAGACCACTTTATCAGTAACTATGCCACTCACACACGCATCATCACCATCTCTGCACAGATGTAGTTTGAAGTCGTTCAAGAGCAAGATGCAAATGCTTGGATTGGAGGAGGTAAGATACCTTAAAGAGCATAAGCATGACACGCTCAGCTGCAACTATTGTAACAAGAAGTACACACTCTCTTCTGAGGACTTTAGCGAAATGATCCAAAAAATCGAGTTGGGTTCTAATAGATCGGAGTGATTTGTTTTGTCTTTATTGATGAATTAAAAACATAGTCATTCTGCAGCTTGTGTGCAAGAGCTTGTCTGTCATTGATCAAATATGCTTTGGGATGACCAACAAGTATAGTAATATGTACACAACAATCAGAGCAGATTGGTCGACCATAGTACAGCCTCAGCTGAGGTGCACCATGCTACCATCACAGTGCCATCACATATGAAGACGGCATCAGCGCCATTGATATCGTCATGGGTGCTGAGCAGTGAGTTCAATGCCAATCGCAAGCCTGCCAACTGGCTCTACGGTGTTCCGAGCAACATCACGACGATGACGCTGGTGCATTTCAATTGGCCTCTTGGGCCAAACGTGCTGCCCTCGTCACTGACCTCAATTACCTTTGACAAAGGCTTCAACCAGCCATTGCCGCGCTTCTCTATCCCACCAAACGTCACATCACTTTCTTTGGGAGATGATTTCAATCAGATGATGCTCGTCAAAGGCCTGCCAACCAAGTTGACCTCGCTCACATTCGGCAATGCATTCAATCAAGAATTGCGAGTTGGCTCGCTCACAGCCTCTATCACAACGCTCTCCTTTGGACGGGAGTTCAACCAGCCACTTAATACAGACGGTATCCTCACAAACGCTTTGACCTCACTGACTATTGGCGAACCTAGGTTCAACCACATATTTTCCAAGACAATGGCATGCTCACTCACATCATTGACTGCTGGCGAACAGTTCCTGCTCTCAGAGATCGGCAAGCTCACTGCCGTCACAACGTTGGTGCTTGGCCACGATTTCAACCAACGTCTGCCGAGCGGCTCACTGCCTCGGTCCATCACAGAACTCTACCTGGGCGATGAGTTCAATCAATCGTTGGAGATTGGATCAATCGATTCCTCAGTCAACAGTGTTGGTTCAGTTTGGAGAACGCTATGAGCATCCGTTGCCCATTGGCACCATTCCAAACTCAGTCACCCGTCTTATCCTTTGAGGAAAGTGGCTACCTGTCCACTCACAACGAATGGCCACCTTGGAGATTGGCAGTTTCAATTCAGCAAGGGGCAGAGGCATGTCTTTGCCAGATTCACTCACATCAGTGAAGATTAGATACTGTGACGAGATGGACTCGCAGTCAATGCCAGCACTCACTCCATCAGTGACAAGCCTGATTGGTGTACATTTTGTCTCGCCATCTAAATTGCATTCTGGATGCATAACATCGTCCGTCACAGAGTTGTCATTTGGCCAGCACTTCAGAGGGCCATTGGTTCCGGGCTTCATTCCGCTATCAGTGACGGCAATCTCCTTTGGGCCACACTTTCGCCAAAAGCTGAACGGTGACCTTATCCCAACATCGGTCACTTCTCTCTCAGTGTGCTTCGATCGTCTGTCGGATTTGAGTGACCTCCAAATGCTTGACAGATTGGAGATGTCCCAGGGCACCCTGATCAGGCTTGGAAAGGAGCTGGGCAAAGCTCCTTTGAAACGTCCCCTGTCCAAAGAACTATTGGTCAATGTTGTTAACGGCGAGGGATTCACACTCTCCATGTTGGACATTGCACCAACTATATCGTATTCTGGACGCATCAACTTCAGCTTCCGAAAGATCAGAGACGGCCTTGTCTGTTTGGTTGTCTTCCAAAGGTATTGGATCACAGCAATCTCACCTCGAACGAATTCTTCTCCCTCTCTTTGTGGCGACATATGTATGTTAACACTTCGGCGATGTCCTGCAGGACTGATGGTGATGGATGACCCACATCCATTTTTGTGAGTTATCATACTACCGGTCAAATGGCAACTTAGTGTTAGATATCATCAGTGGCATTATCAAAGAGCTCTTGGGTGTCAGACTCCGGCCATTGGCATTCAACGACATCAATGTTCATCTTGCCCAGTATGAGTTGCTTGACTCACTCGGGCAGCTTGCCAACTTGTCAACTCTCAAGATCCACATCTCCCAATCATATGACTGGTTACCAGAGAATACCAACGATGTTGTCAAGTCGTTGTATGATTACCTCACCAAAGCAAGCACCCATCTCCATAAGATAGAGGTTAACATCATACTCCATGAAGTAGTTGGCCATCATCTCTTGCAGCACCWATTCGCCGATGAGTCATGCACCATCCAGAAKCTGACAATACATGCATGCGCATGCTGCTTTCCGATAAATGGATGCCATCCCCTGCTCAAGGTCAAGATCACTCTTGATCCCATCGAACCCTGCATGCCATGACCACTCTAGTTGCCATAACAATGATACCAATGAAGACAAAGAATTGCAGTGCGAGATCTACTATGGTAACACCACGCTAGCCAGTCCACAGCTGCGAACCAATCCAGTTGGGTTTCAGGATCGATATGTTCATCTTCTCAAYTCGTTGTCCMATGTGCRTCATCTCCATATGATCATGACACAAAACGCCTCCATATACCACTTTGTCAATAAGATCAGATGGTCACCATCCATCTCTCATTGTAGCACCCTGCAAACATCCTTCATGGTGCAACTACAAGTTGATGTAGATTACTCCAACAGAAATGAATGTAGTATGCAGCTTCATCTTGATGAGCCGAGTCTGATGATGTATAATAGTTGAACTTTGTTTGTTGTTGGTGGGATCTGGTGTTGCCAACAGGTGCTGGATGTCTTTGACAAGCACTTGTAGATTGGTTTAAAGGCAATGAATGTGTTATGCATCGCTTCATCTTGGTGAGTTGAGTATGTTGGTGCATAATAGGTGAATGTTGGACGATGTTGGTCAGCAGTAAGGTGTGCTACAATCGATCAAGATGTTGCACTATAGCTGTTGATGATGACGATCCATGTTGATATAGATCACGATGAACGGCAATGAATGTGGTATATCGCATCATCTTGATGAGTCGAGTCTGTTGGAGTATCATAGGAGTTGTTGGATGGTGTTGGTCCGTGGTTGGTGTGCGACGATCCAAGTTAGCTGTAAAAGGTTGTCTTTTCATGGCTGTCCAAGACTGTAATTCCTATGAATCACTTCAACAGTGATGTATAATATATTGATCGTTTTATCTTGATGTGTTGAGTATTACTATACTATAATCTTGATTGGTATTAGTTATTTTTAGAAGTAGAGGTGCGACAATCAGTCCAAGGTTTTGATTGTTACCTGTGAAGTTGAATGTTGATGACCAAAGTTGATGAAGATTACTCCAACGACAATGAATATAGTATGTATCGCTTCTTCTTGATGGGTCGAGTCTGATGATGTGTCATAGGTGTTTGTTGGACGATGTTGGTGATGAGTGGAGTGCGACGATCGTAGTTGATGCAACAATGTGAGYGTATCCTGGGCTGTTGTTGAATGTGTTGCTAAAGAATAGCTTCAGTAGTGATGTACAATATATCTATCGATTCACCTTGATGTGTTAAGTCTGTTGGTATGTCAATTGTAGGTGTTATAGAGACGTTGGTGGCAGTTGGAGTGCGACTCTTGGCGTGTAAAGGGAAATGATGTCTCTTCTGCAAGCTGTACTTTGTAAGAATAGGTTCAACAGTCACATATTATATATAGATCGATTCCTGTAGATGTACTGAATTGTCAAAGTGATTCAAACAACTGTGAAATTTTGATTAAAATTAATTATTGTTTATTAATATTTATTTGTTTTTCCAATATGATGTTTAGACAAGTGTAAAGTATGATAATAATGTTAAATGATTATGGTTAGTATCTATGAGTTTTAACTGTTTGAAAAAGTATATGTGTTCGAACTTCCATCCCATACAAACTTTCTCTTGAAGAAAAATAACTTTATAAAATAACTCATATTAAATTGAAAATATTACTCTGATATATTATTTGGTGTAACTAGTTTACGCTATTGAAAGGGATAGTCCCAAAGATTATTATTTTTTAATAGTCTACCATACAAATTTTAACAACGGATCTTGTGTAAGGCAACTTCTTCATTTAATATTTTTTATTGTAAAATCACTGGCAACTCACTGGCTATTCACTGTCTATTCACTGGCTATTCACTGGCAACTCACTGGCAACTCACTGGCAACTCACTGGATATTCACTGGATATTCACTGGCTATTCACTGGCAATTCACTGGCAACTCACTGGCTATTGTGACGACTTGTCACATACGATTCACAATGTGTCACCATGACTCATACATTCTATCATTGCTGAGTCATCATCCTGGAATCTACAGAACACTATTCCATGTTCCATCTAATCAGTATATATACATCATTCATACACTAATAAAGCGGGCATTCTATCATCTTATATTTGTTATACAGTATATATTTTCTTTGATAAGAAAGTATAACAAATATAGATATATATATATGTATAACTGTATAATGTATATATATGATATGTATATATATGATATGAACCTAGATAATATATTTGCAGCAGCAGATTGTCGCAGGGCAGTAGAGATGCATGTTGGTGATGAGGAGGTACACGATTCCGAAGCCGAGGACATTGAAGAGACAGAAGATGTGATAATTGAAGCGTCACCTCTCTTTAAAGGTCTTACATTGAAACCAGTGCAGCAAGTTGTCAAGCTGACATCCAAAACAACACTGGAGATTCAAGACCTGTACCGTGACTGTCAGTCCGAGATCACCGAGGAAACGCACGACAGAAAAGGAAGGAAGAGGAAGATCAGTTACCTCGATGTACTGGGACGGCAAGAATCATGTCTACGGATGCAAGTTTGAGGTGGCCGTCCTCGGAACCAAGCCCCACTACGCCGTGTTTATGAGCAAGCATCACCTTGCGTCGAAGCACGACTTCACAATCCATAAGGAGGAGCATGAGAAGTATGCTCACTACCTGGTGAGATCGATGGCTACAGGACACAGAGGTTTATCTTACTTGGTGACACAGCATATCATGGTCCATCCGACAGGACTCCTGGCGTGCGGCGCGTTGCTATGATGAAGTCACCCGAGCTGGCAAAGGCCAGTGAAGGAGAGAAGCTAAAGAACAAGATTCTCACCAAGAGGAGAGTGGTCATCGAGTGCTTCTTTGGTCGTTTGGTCAACCGATATCTCCTCTTTCGATTCAGATACGAGCTTGACCACAAGTTCCTCGATCAGGACTTCTACAACTGCTGTCAATTGACCAATCAATTCTACTACAATTCTACTTTCAGTACGTGTCACCGCCATAGCAGTGAGCACGTTGGAACTCTTTTTCCAACGAGTATCTGTCTAATCAATGTAGAATTGTAGTAGAAATAGAGTTTAGAAGTTCAAAATAATAATAATAATTAATCCTAAATTGAGGAGGTTATTTTTGTAATTCTACTACGATTCTACTTTCGATACTTGTTAGCACTGTAACAGCTTGCACGCCCAAGAGAGTTACCAGGAGTGTACTTCCGAAAGTTCACACACTGTTCACCAATTGTTCACCGAGCATTTATTGACTGTAGTCCATGTCATCGCCATCATCTTCGTCTGTTGTTATGGCTTTATCATACGTTTGATCATCGAGCCATTGATAGGGAGCTGAGCCATGTGAGCACGCAGAGGGAGGAGGAAGGTTGGCAACATTGAGAAATGTAGTGATGGACAACCAAAGTGGCTTGGAAAACAAGTTCTCCAGGGCGTTGGTTGAAGGGATGACCAGCTGCACATTTGACGGGGACTTTTTGCCACCGACGACTCTCTCCGGATTCAATTGGACTGCGCAATGCTTTCCTGAGACCATTACGTTGCTCAGAGTGGGGATTTCATCGGGTTGGATCTGGATGTTTGGTGAGACAACAACCGCCACAAATGTCACATCTGGAATGGCAGCTGATGGGCACACTTTTTTGAGCTCATCCAACAGTTGATTGGTGGTGATAGACAGCTTGACAATGAAAGCCAGTACGACATGGTCGGAGAGCTTGACGTAGAAATCAGAGCTTAGGGACTTCGGACCCGTTCTGTAAAGGATGAAAGGAGAGCAACGCTTGATGACCAGGCCAAAGGAATCAAGCGAGCATTGGATGTCTGGTTCGGTGGATGAGTTGGCATCTATGGTGAGAAAACTATCAAGACCCTGAACGTTGTCCTGAATCTTCGGTCCAGTTCTTCGGACAAAGATGGGAAACCTCTTCGCAGTGGACAGGTCCACAAGTGGGAGTGTCCAAACAATATCCTTTGCTACTGAAGTCTGGGTGTGGGTATAAGTATGAGAGTGATACAGGAATCTCACGATGATTGAGTACTCACCGAGAGGAAACTGAACAGGAAAGATGTGGTTGGGTTGGGGTTGATATCCCTGCAAGCAATGAGCTTGCAGACAATGCTATGCGCAAGGGAGCTCTCAAGTGGGGTCCCGGTGATGTGTTCGCTTCTGGTATAGGCTCTGTACCTATTGACCAGNCGGCGAGTTGTTGTACTTCTTGGTCCTTGTCTCCTGTCGAAGCAATCTCCTCAATTGTCATTGGGGGAACACGGACATAGACAAAGTGTTGGCTGTCCTCCATTGGCTCAATGTAAACATTCA
>NW_012236496.1:0-5627 GCF_000787575.1 Acytostelium subglobosum LB1 | reverse complement strand
TGGAAGAATTAAGATTGAGAGGAATCTAGTCATGATGGATGTTAGCTACTACTACTTTCAGAGGACCACAAGTTCGGTATACCAACTTGGAACAATGATGCGAAGCACAAAGAGAAGTATAGCTTCTTTTTGATTGGAGTAAACATGGTTGTTGGGTTGAGCTCACTCTGGAAGTGTTGTTTGACATAGGCATGCATGTCTTTAGAAACAATGCTCATTCCAGGTGGAGTTCCGAGAAGGTAGTCAACTGATGCCTGAACCAGGCGTGGGGCCCCTAGAGTCAACTTTTTATGTGTTAGTAAGGTGATGGCACGAGTGGAGTAGAAATCTACAAACCTCGTAGATGGTTTCCAAAGCGCCAGGACGTTGGCTCACAATGACTTGGCGCTTGTGAAAATACTCCTTAATGTGCTCCAATGTGAACATATGAAGGAGAATCTGTGTAACGTATGTTCGAGTTGGAGAGATAACATCTGGAAAGAGATGCTGATTGAGAAGCAATAGCACTGACGATCGCCCAGAGATATAGACAGGAGCTCCCATTATAACCAATGGCTGGAGGACATGTTCCCAAAACTTGTAGAGGATGCTGATTGAGTCCTCGTCTGAGTGGCTGTTTGCAATGAGATTGTCTATCTCATCGAAATGGAAGAAGAAATCGTTTGCACGCTCCAGCGAATTGATGATGATGCTCGCTTGGTCAGACGGCAAAGGGCGAGTTGTGTTACCGACCAACCTGTGATATACTCTGAACAACGCGTCGGCAACTGCAAGTGACCATGTTTGTGCAATGTCTTTGGACGAATTTGACTGGACCGTGATGGCTCGGAGGTCGAGAGTGATTGACACCAGTGATGTGAGACGTTTGAGTGCCTCAGCAGGTTTCATAGAATGAGGTTGTGGCCACTGATTGGGGTTCTTGTCAAAGTGGGCAAGGACCATACCACACAAATCGGGTCGGCTCTTCATGGCATGAATAAAGTGCTGGCCGATTGATGTCTTACCTGAACCCCACATCTGTGACGTAGATATGATTGGAAGCTTGATGTTGTTCATCGAACCAAGTGGCACCCCTTGAGTCGATATAACCTTCATGCATTCCGTTGCCATGAAGCAGAGCTCGACTTGTCTGTCTGTGAACGGAGTGTCCTGGAGCTGTTCATCAGTGAGGTGAGTGTCGTACATCTTCGGAGTGAAATGGTACACTACGATGATATATTAGTATAAATCGATCTCATCGCTCTCACTTCTACTTACACGCTTGGCCACCACCTCCTCCTGCAGCGCCGGCTTGAGTGTGTATGTTAGTATTGAATGAAGACATTGCGAGATGTTGTTTGTACTTACGAGCTGGGGCTGGGGCAATGAGACCTTGAGAGAACTCCAAGAGCTCATCAGGGGTGAGAGACAGGATAAGAGTTGCTTTGTTGTCATCTCCAACAATCGCTTGCTTGCAAGCCAACCTCTGAGGAGTGGACAATGCAGATTGGTTGATCCTTTCAATAGCTTGTTGTTGAACTGATGCCATGGTTGTGTGAGTGTAATAGTTAGACAAATGTTGTATGAGGCGAGGGTTGTAGTATTTGTTGATGTTGTTGTGGTGTGAATAATGAATTGAGTGAGCATCAAAGTTGTGAAGGTGGTGATATGGGATCTGTTCGTCCCATTTAGGAAACTCATAAACAAATAAATAAATAAATTCAAATTAAACAATTTATCTCTAATAGATATAACATGTCATTATTCAAAGAGTACTATTGGGACGAGAACTCAGAGTTCAGAGAGCGTCACAAAGCATACATCAAACAAAAGGTAAGATGCGAGTGCGGCTTCGAGGTCGGTCGCACCAATCTCAGTCGACACAAGCAAGGCTACATCCACAAGCAGTTGATGGCCAACAAATAGGTTCAAAGTGATATAAATTAACATCTCAATGTTAATATATAGAATGAGTAGATCAACAAGAGACATTGGCGGCAGACTGAAGAAGACGGGCGTGACCGAGATCAAGGTCACCGGCAACTACTCTCGAGCAGACATCGAACGAATCGCGCAGCGAGACAGCAACACGCTCCAACGCTACGGCGCCAACGCCAGGATAGAGGTCGTGCTCGACTACGGCAACCATCAGTATCGATCAGGCAAGTTCACCAAGGTAGGCGATCCCATCATCATGTTTGATCCTCACGAGTATGATGCCAGAGCCTGACACATTCAAATCGTTCTACATCTACGTACATCAAGCAAAGGGCAAGGCAGGAGGCTGCGACGGCGAATGGAACAACTGCCTCTATCACTGCCTCCACGATGCCTACCCAGAGCAGATCACAGAGCACTTTGGTAAGCCATCGCGCCTCAAGTTCTTCCTGGAACTCAATGTCGATCAGAAGGTCTCGATCAAGCGGATCCCAGAACTCGAGGAGAGACTCAACATCAAAATCAACGTCAAAGGTGATCATTGCTATGCCTCGGCATCAAGGGCAACCAGAGAGGTCAACCTAATACTAACCAATGGACACTACAAGCTAGACAAGGAGGGCACCTATGCAGGCAAGGGCATCAGATACACTCGACACAACGAGAGGGACGTCTACATCAAGCCAATCGTATTCAAGTATCTCAAGGGCGATCGGGTCCAGCTCTACGATGACGACGAGTACAGCACAATAACATTGCAACAGCTCATCAACAAGAAGAAGCGCAAGTACCAAGACAAGTGCGAGTACATCCGTATCCTCTCTGGAATGACTCTCGAGGAGACATTGGACTCGTTCAAGGCCGACGCCGACGCGCTCAAGGAACACACTAACGGCGTCATCGACATGTACACAACTGGACAGAACATCAACAAAGCAGCGATCAAGCTGTTCCTATCGTACAACAAGACTGTCAAACCAGAGCCCATCAGTCAGATGGAGGGCGAGTGGATAAGAAGTCAGCCTATGGCCCATTGATGATGGCAATTCAACATATAGGAGCTCTCTACAAGTATGACGTCGCTAGGATGTATGCATCCATCTTGAGGAGCAGTGGCTTCATGATCCCAATCAAGTGCGGCGAGTTTCAACATCTGACCGACGAGGAGCTGAGCGCAATGAAATCAATCCCATATGGTATCTATCGCGCCACAATCAACGGCAAGCACGGCGCATTCAAGATCAACAAGAACGACTACTACACTCACTACGACCTCATCTTTGCCAAGGAGCTAGGACTGACATTCAATCTCAAGACTGGCAACAAGTCGAGGAAAGGAGACTTGGTACAAGGAGGGGTTTTAGCACCGTTCAAGGCCAATGCATTGATATACGACAGCATCTGCAGGAAGTTTGGCTGCGATCTGTTTGGCAAGTACATCGATCAGGTGCTCGGCTGGATAGATGCATGTGAGCCCAAATCCAGATTAGAGGAGCTATGCAAGTGTCTCTATCAACGCCTCTGGGGCGCTCTCTCCAAGCGCAACAAGACCAAGCAGTGCGCCAACATGGAGTGCGACGCAGAGGTGATAGAGACTAGCGATGGACAGAGAACGATCAAGCACATAGATATCAACGTCGACGAGGACTACTCAATCGACCGCATCACTCCAACGGCCAATGGAAGCGCGATGATCAAATCAGCATGCAACACCGACTTGTTCGACACGCCATTCGCTCGCATCATGCCATTCATCATCTCTCGTGGTCGCAAGATGATTGGAACGATAATAAAGGACGACATTGAATGCATCAAGCGCGTGCACACTGATGGATTCGTCTCAACCAAGCCCTGGGCTGTCAGGACTGGCAAGAAGTCACTCGATTTCCCAAAGATTGGAAAAGGGTGCGGTGACCTGCGCTATGAGGGCTACTGCCCCGACCAATGCTCCGATAGATCGCACCTAAGGTTGATCTTAGGTAATATAAAGATAAACATCCTAATGAGTGCATCAATACAACAGGTATAATAGATCAGTTCAGTGAACTGAACAGGTGTTTGTAGATCAAAGATAAACCTGACCTTTATTATCTTTAAATGATTGATTGATTAATTAATTATGTTGTTGTTGTGGGATTATTTGTTTGGTTGATATTGTTGGATTGTTGGATTGATTGAATGATGGTTGTTGTTGTTGTTGTTAGATTGATTGAATGATGGTTATTGGATATCCAGCTGAAGTGAGTTGATTGAACGCAATGTCATGATCTGGTCCACTGTCTCTGAAGCCATTGAGCTCCTGTTTGGGGTCACTATATCTGGTCCATCACTAAACTCTGTTTCGAGGAATGTACTCGAACATCTGATGGCAAGATGGTCTCTGGCCATGGCTGAAAGTATAGGGTACTCGTTTGCATGATTCTTCCACCATAAGTATATGTTGACAGTTGGTTTCTCGATTGGAGATCCCAAGTACAATGATAGCTCTGTCTGGGGCTGAGTCTTAATCTAATGGTACGATCAAGGTGTTAGTGATCGTGTTGCCACTACACTTTGTGCTGGGTCCGCTCGGACAACTTAATTACCTTCTCTTGCATTACATCAGACCAAACAACGTTGATTTGCTGATCAAGAAGTTCTTCCTGTGGCTGAACGATTGGGTTCTTGCGATGATACCTCTCAAAGGTSTCGGTCAGCACCGTCTTGGCCTTCTCAAGATACACTCCCCAGTCATTAAAGAAGACCAACTTGAACGTAGGATTGAGCGCTGTTGATAAATAATAGAGGTCAGGTACCTCATCACTGTTCTTGTAATATTTCTGTTGAAGAGTATCTTGGTTAAACATGCTGCTGATAAACTTCGCCACCTGCATTGCATAGCTCACTTGATACACATACCTTCAAGATAGTGAGGGCAGGATCAGCTGCCTTCTTGACAATTTCTGGATACTTGTTGGCCTTCTTCTTTGATTGCATGGCCTCAAGATGATTGAACATGTACTCAAACATAGGATAGGCGATCGAGAGGTTGGCATTGGCATGTGACACTTCCAACGTGACTCTATAGAATGGCTGCAAGACCTCAAAGAGGGTGCGCGCAAGTTCCCATTCATCCTTGCCAAGAGCGTACTCAGCGTATTCCTTTTGAGTGAAGACCCTCTCGAGGGTTGCGCGAATCGCCAATGCTCTTTCAAGGACCAAGTACTGACTGTTCCATCGTGTTACAACTATCATCTTGGGTAGCTTGATCCTGTCTTTGTTTCCAAAAGGAATATAGTCACTGCATTAATCAAGTTAGCAATGCTATGTAAGTGAGTGAATGATACACGCATGAACTTACAACTTGTAGCTCTCTCTTCTCTGGGGTGAACCTCTGATTGCAACAGCGATGCCATGCAGCTTGGAAAGAACAGTGCATGCCTCCAAACCTTTGATGAACTCCTGGACAACAAGGTTGACGATGTGGGCGGTGCATCCAATGTGGGACTCCAAGCCTTTGTAGGGAAGCTTGCGGGCATCCAATATCTCTTTCAAGGACTTGGAGAAGGTGAAGTTGTTACTGGCATTGTCACTAATGGTAGCAAGGCATCTGTCAGTGATGCAGTACCTCTGTAGTGTCCTATAGAATGCATCTGCAATGTTGAGGCCTTGGGAGATGGGTGAATGTAAAGTTAGTAACATATTCTACCTCTGCTCATTKWTCTCTCCAG
>NW_012236495.1:166886-209746 GCF_000787575.1 Acytostelium subglobosum LB1 | reverse complement strand
ACTCAGTCACAAGATTTGAGGAAGAGGATTGAGGGTCTACCCTACAGTGTCGCCAATCTAGAGGTCCAGAAGGTTAGTATACACAGTCACTCTACCATTTCATTGTTACACTGCGCTAACCTTCAGTTACAGCTCAATGTGTTGTGGAAACAATACACTTTCTTGGTGTTTATGGCACAGACCAATCAATACAGAATCACTGAGGACCTATACCTGTCCTACTCCATCCCATTTGGTAATAACTATGTCAACTTGTTTGGAAAAGTTGTTACCTCCTATATCCATGCACAGGTTCTACACGTTGGAGCATTCTTACATAAGTATGGGTCGTTGGATCGCCTAGCAAACTTTGGCCTAGAGAATAGACACAAGGTCGTCAAAGAGATCGTGGATGGATCCAATCATCGCTTCACTCCAGAGTTTATGCAATCATTGTTGATAGACTCGTACCTGTCGGGAGGAATGGTACCAAACATAGACGCGATCAGTGCAACCATAGAGGGTGATCGTCCAACCATTCAACCATTGAAGAGGGCCAAGTCCAACGATGCCTCAAAACAATCTCCAAGGACATGGTACAACCAGTTGGCAGAGTCCACCATCACTATATACGACTCTGAGTTCGCTTCCATCCAAGCCAACACACCGCTGTCGGTGATATCTAAGAAATATTTGTCCAATGTACTCCAAAATTATAAATTAAATAAATAATAAATACCACAATAATCTACATCAAGATCTATATCCATAACAATCATTTGTATTATTATACGACCAAACCATAATTATTTATTAATTGATCAATCAATATCTCAAAATATACATACAGTTTTGTTGACTTTGAGTCAAAATGTCTCTTTTGAGATGCCAAACACTCATTTTATTTATTGTGCACTTGTGCGTGGGATGGACCTCGCTCATATAAACTGAATCCCCACCTCGCACAGAATTGAATTTGTTGGGATTCAAGTCAGATATAAGTGTTGTTAAGTTATTTATAGTGAACGAGACAATCAAAACAACTAAGTTGACAACAATAACAACAAACTAATTACTGTTGATACCAAAAGAAAAAGACTGTGTTATTTGACAATGGACAATTTAGTCAATCATACACATCTTGATATTCGTAAAGATGATGAGGTGGATTGACCTTCATAATCCAACAAATATCCAAAGAGTATACATGTAATAATATTTTACCGGAAGTTTGGATGTAGTACAACATGTCATGATGTGGCACTTGTTGGGGATCGGCGAAAGATTTTAAAAATGGAAAGATCTTGATGACTTGTGTGTCTCTGAGGAGATGATCAAACTGTTTGGCATGATGCATATGGTTAGACTGATAGCCTTCACCATAACATGTTGTGGTGTTTTTTTTTCGACCTTCATTCCGTTATGATGATGGTTCACAGGACAAAGCCTAAGGACACACTCGTCCATTCTTTACAAATAAGGTTTAATCAAACAACAGATAATAAATATACATACTTATATATATATAGAACACAATAATTAATCATTCATTAAAAGGTTCACTTGCCTCATCACCATCATATCATGGTAGTCTCACTACGCACTTTTCCGATATTGTCGGTGTTGCTTTGCATATGCACATTCTCATTGATGATGTCATCAGTGAACAGTCAAAGAACAATAGATCCTGAAGAATGTAGGTCATCATTATCATCTGATCAGTTTGGAAAACTTACTCACTCACTCCATCGCGCAATCAAACTCACTATGTCAGACAAATCATTGTTATGGTTGGTTAACCTGTTTGATCAGAATGTGACTTTGGTCAATCCATCATGTGCCCAACTGGCGAGTTCTTCATCAGGGGCAGTTAGTTTGCAATGTTTGAACATAACTGACACAACTGAATCACTCTTTAGCATGTAAGCATTATTATTATCATCCCAAAAGTTAAGGATATTCACTAATTCTTTCATTCATTCATTGTACAACAACAGAAATATGAATACCAATATTCCAAAGGGACAGAAACTACCCCTGGAGCCAATCGACAGGTTATATTTTCCAAACTTGTTTGCTTTTACATTATTGGCAGGTAATAATAATCCTATCAACAATACTGCCAATATCCTTCAGATGTTGGACAACGATGCAAACATTAATCTCAAAAGGATGTCGTAAGTATTTATTTATTTAATTATTTATTTTATTTATTTATTACTAATAATTATTAATTATAGGATTAATTATTTTTATATTATTATACCAAATGGTTTCCCAATCTATTTAAAACTTCAGAATCTGTAAGTAATGACAACCATAGATTTATTTGATTGATCAATACTAATGTTCTTTACTTACTTCATTTCCACCAACAATATATAGACTTCTTGGACAAACTATCAAAGGTGATATTCCACAAAGTATGTTTGATAAGATTCCAGATATCAATATTGCTGGTTCTTATGTAGATGACACCTCCAGCCAGGTATATTTCGACCCTTCCTTATCCTATCCAAACCTAACAAGATTGTAAGTACAGTCAGTACTAGCTCTCAGGATACAAGACACATATATTAAGCAATCGATCACAAAAACAACAGGACATTAAATTATCCAAAAACACCGATGGCATTCGCAACATTCAACTTTACACCAGAGAGATATCCAAATCTTCGAACTCTGTAGGCATAACTTTCCATCATCAATCAATCAATCAAATAATTACTAATCATCCAAATTCATTCAATCATTAGTTATCTGGCTGTGAACCAGGTAGTTACTGCTTATTACCAAGTTCCTAAAGTAGACACATTGTATGTTATGTTATTTTATTGGTTAGTTTGTCAACAATCTGGCCATTAATCAATCACCAAATTGACCAACTAACTAAATAATATTTACCAAACACTTCCATAGTTCACTCTTTACAACAACAAACTCTCTTGAAATGTCCAATGTGACCCTCGTGGGTGTAAGCACGGGCCTAATGACATTGTTAGTATCTGATTGGTTGAGCAGTGTTTGTGAGAGCTATGACTAACATTACATTATATTCACTTAACTACACAGGAGTGTTTCAAAAGGAAATATATTCCCAAGTGATCTGACCAATCAACCTTTATTGAAAGATTTGTAAATACTGCCAACTCAACAATTCATTCATTCATTCATTAATTCATTCAACAATGCTAATCACTGATCATAATTAGGTATTACAACACTTATACAGTGCCCATTACCAATATGTTTGATATGTCTACTGTGTAAGTATGATTGAGTTGTTCACAATAACTCAATCACTCACAAATCAATACAATACAATACAGGTCCATGCTTAATAGAGTTGGAAAAGATAGTCTTACAATGCCTCCAACAACTTGGTTCTCCAAGAATACCTCGGAGTCATTCTCAACTTTGTTTGTGACCAACGGCACAATGGCCGGTGCCATCCCCAGCTACATGAATGTTTCAAGTATGAATCTCAAGGACAATCCCAATCTAGTAGGCCCTCTGTTAGAGTCACACTGCAGACTTACCTTCTTTGATTTCCGCAACACTGGCATTCAAAATATTCCCAATTGTTACTTCTGCTATTGGAGCTATACCCAGCAATACTTTGTTGGTAGCCAAGTGCAATTCCCACAGAACTTCAATTGCAGTATGTATCAATCGTATCCAATCCCCGTTATTCAATCATACACTAACACTTCTCGCCATATCAGGTGTCAGTTTGTCCAAAACATTCTATCTCATCAAGGATACTTCAAAGAGTTTCTTACTACTTGGTACCAATTTGGGATTCAGAACACCAACAACAAACATGTCAGAAGTTAGTGCCAGTGTGAAGGTTGCTAACAGTCAGATGTCGTAAGTACATTCCATCCATACACACACAAAGACAACATCAAATAATTAATTAGCGATATCCAATATTATCTAGTATTTCAGCAATCGAGAGAATTGGTACAAGCACAATCAAGTTCTCAGATTCCAACATCCCAATGACATTCTCATGGGCAACAGACTGTATGTTCATTAATCCTCATCCAATCGATCACTCAATCACTTACTCACTCAATTCACACTTTCAATTAATTAATATAGGGACTAAGGTACAAGGAGTTGCAGGATACTTGAGCAATAACTCATTGATTGTTGTTGTCAATGGTACATTCCACTTGCCAGATTTCTTTGCTTACAATATCGTGGTTGGCAATCATCCATGCCCTGTCACACAACAAAAGGTTGATGTACTTCAATGTACCATCACATCCTTTGTAGTTGACCCAACTGTCACCATGATGGCCAACATCTCAACACCCTATCAATCATTCATCCAATCAGCCTACACTCAGAGTATGTATCTACATCCAATTCCACACTCATGACCAATCAATCACTGACTCACTTATTCATTCAATCAACAACATAGACTTCCCAATTGTTACATACGCATCACCTTTTACTACTGAAGGTGGTACACTCCAATTGAAGGGATTCTTTGGATTAGGTGCAACAGTGGGTCAGATGACAGTCAACATCAATGGAAAGGATTGTCAACTACACAGTGGCGATGACACTCATATCCTAACACAAGTTGATGGTCCATTGCCAGTTGGATTCGCCAACCTCACAGTCACTGTCAATGGTGTCCAGTTCAAGTCTTCCAACATATTATACATTGGTAAGTTTAATGAATTGTTTGATTTATTGATCGTGGACTAACTCATCATCACAGACCCTGTTACCAAGGAGTTTAACTGTGGACCAAGATATGAGTGCAGTAAACATGGAACATGTGTTGATGGAGAATGTCAATGTTCGAATGGATATGGTGGTCAGATATGTGAGTTCCAGCTCAATCCGAATGTTGTCATTCAACCTTCAAACTCATCAACCAACTTGGGAAGTAGTCGTTCAAAGTTGGACTTCAACTTGGTGGAGATACAAGAGTTGGACCTATCTCGCAATGTCGTCAGATCGATATTGACCAACAAATGGAACTTTACCACATCAGTCAATGGTTCATTGACAACCTATCATTATGGAATGCTCCCCGCCTCATCATTGGAGGTGGCCGTTACATTCGAGTACTCGACCGAAGCAAGATCACTCACATTTGGTGGACTAGATGTAAACCTCGCACCTGGCGCACTCAAGATGACGGTGGACATCAATGAATGGCAGTTCGTCAACAACCTCAACTCATTGCGAGCAGTCTTTGCCAATCAGATGACCAACTTGACCGAATTCGAGGAGCCACAATGCGAGTTTGACTCGACCACCACGTACGACGACCCGCAATCCAAGAGTCTCTCGTACATCAAGGTCAGGTTTGAGGACACGGTGTACTTTGGTCGTTTCCTCCCCGTGGCCCTGGCCGATGGACGCGCTACACGTATCATCAACGAAGTGATCAACACGACTGGTTCGCGCACATCACAGCTCACCTACATCGGCATCAATCTACCACAGTGTCGAGCATGCAGGATCGATCCAGACTTCTCATTGTTGATCGATACACAACATGTGGAATGCCCGTCCGCCAAAACAAGTTGGTTGCTCATTGCCATTATAGTGCCAATTGGAGTAGTTGTCCTGGCTGTAATAGTAGCAGTTATATTATGTTATAGGAAGAAGATATCATATATTTACATGGCCAAGTTCAAAAAGAGTTCAAGTGTTGGCAGTAGCAAACTGAGGTCTGTGCCATCAAAACATAATTAAGTCTGGATTCACCAACACCCACATTAAAGTATTCAATTTTAAATATTCTGTTTGCAATGTTGTCCCTGTGTCAAACCAATCAATTTCACAATTTAGTTTAAATCCCAACATTATTGATAGACTCTATCACTTTGTCTATCACCTTGTTAAGTCATTGTAGTGTATATATAGAGATAAATAGGGATAAAGTTGAGGAATAATATCATTGTTTGTTTAATGTTTTTATTAGATCCAAAATGAGTAATAATAATAATAATAATAATGAGAAGAAGGGATCAGTTTTGTTTAGATTATATGATCCAATATCTTTGGACAAACCTTTGGTGTTTGGACCAAATCATGATCAAACTCAAGGACCTAATATTACAATTGGTGATCTTATGGCCAATGTGGCAACAAGTTGTAGCCGACCACCACAAGAGAAGAGTATAATCAACTCTAGAACTTTCAAAGTTGATCTCTCTTCACAGTCCACACATGTCAACGACCAAACTACCAATGACAATGCCAAGCCAATACCCTGCCCATGTATGGTCCCGAACGCCCTCCACCTCCTAGACCAAAGATATGTGTGACAACCTTCACCAATCCTTTGACTGCCTCTGGCACTACCACTTCTGCTCAAGGTGAGATTGGAAGGGATCTGTTCAAGAACATTGAGCTCCCAAGTAGTATTCAAGACAAAGATGGATTCATTGAAATGATGGTTGCATTGTCACACAATATCGTGGCTATCAACGAACAGGCCGAGAAGAAGAAGTAGAGATTGAGAGAGAGAGATGAGTGTCGGCCACGGCCAGGTGTACCCAACCATTATTGGTAATACTAAATGGTGAGTTACCAATAAACCAATCGATGTCATTGTCCACAATCAATGAATCGATCAACAACTTCATCGATCCATCATTCGTTCATTCATTTAATTAGTTGGCCTTGACTGACTTGATGGCCTCTGCCAATGCTGTAATCAATAACCTCACATTTGGCTTGTTGGCATTGAATCCCATCAGACTGGAGTGTTTGATTGATTGATTGATTGAATGATTGATGGGTCAGTATGACTGCGTCCTGTGACCTACATGGGGCAGAGTAGTACTTACCCAACTCTCCAAACCTTGCCAGCAAACTCGCCAAGACCTCCAGCGATCTCGATGTTGTAGTTGTCCAGAAGGTACTTCATTACAAGCTTGGCATCGACACCAGCTGGTACCTGAACGGTGGTCAAGCTGTACAGACGACCACCTTGCTCATAGCTGTTCTCACCGTCGGGGATCAGTGGCGCAGCACCAATCGACTCGAGACCCTTGTACAGCTCCTTGGCGGCATCCTGGTGACGTGCCCACACATTCTCCAGACCCTCCTCGCACACCATCAGCACGGCCTCACGCAAAGAGTATATCAAGTTGGCAGGTGTTGTGTGGTGGTATCTGCGCAGGGGCTTGGGTGAGGCGACACTGCTGTCGCTCAGGTTGTACTCTGGACACCAGTAGCCAGCGAGCAAGTTGGCGTCGAGGTACCAGTTGGCGACGGGTGTCTTCCTGGCGGCGATCTTGGCGCATGCGCGTGGGCCGAACGTCAGAGGGCTGATGCCTGGTGGGCCACTGAGGCACTTCTGGCCGCCAGTGTAACATGCATCGACCTTCCACTCGTCGGCAAAGAAGGGCACACCGCCCAACGCGGCAACAGCGTCGACCATCAGTAGACAGTCGTGCTCGCGACACAGCTGTCCAACACCGTCCATTGCCTGCTTGATGCCTGTGCTCGTCTCACCAAACACCATTGTGAGCAGACGAGGCTTGTGCTTGATGAGTGCCTCCTTGATCTCGTCGAGCGTCACCCACTGACCCCACTTCTTGTCGATCTTGTGGATGTTGGCGCCGTATCTCTGGGCCATCTGGTAGATCCTGTCGGAGAAGTAGCCGGCCACGCAGCAGACTACGTTGTCGCCGGGCTCGATCAAGTTGGCCACGCAGGCCTCCATGGCGGCGGTGCCTGCGCCCGACACGGGGATGGTGAAGTGATTGTTGGTCTGGAAGAGGTAGCGCAACATCTCCATGGTCTCGTCCATCACCTGGTAGTAGCCGGCATCAGTGTAGCCCACCATGTTTGTGGACAACTGCTGGTTGACACGTGGGTGCAAGTTCGATGGACCTGGGCCCAACAACAATCTCACAGGCAAACTGTTGATATGTGTCTTTATCCTATGCTCGTTGTTAACTTTAATCATTTCCTTTGTCATTCTTCCTTCCTTAATCTTTGTTTGTATCTTATATTTGATTTTGATTGATTGATTGATTGAATGAATGAATGATTGATTGAGTGAGTGTGATCACACTGGTTGTTATCTCTTAAGATGTGTCGAAGTTGAACGGTAAGATGTAATGAATGAAATTGACTCTGATAGGTTATGGGCTATTTGGGAATGCAACTAGACCCATTCCCCCCAATGATCATCAATCAGTTCGCACACCCACTCACTCATTCACCCAAAGTGTTGATCACAAACAATACCACCAATCCCAAGACTATCTTTGCCTAACTAACATATATTACAAAGTCTGTTATTTTAAAAAATCAACAAGAAATAAAAGATAAATTATTGATTGATTAGGTGATTATAGAGAATGGACACGATAAACATCCAATCTCTAATTGAACATAAAGTCTAGCAGAGGTTGAGCCCACCAGACTTGGTTTCTCATGGGAAAGGGAGGCCAACACGTTGGGGAGAAGAAGGAGATATTGTTGAACAGTAAACTCGGACAATTAACAATATGACAGAGAGTTACGGGTTGTTGCTATTGCAACAATCTTGATCATAAAGTAGATATTTTATCAAATAAGTGATCGAAATTGTTCATTTCAATCAATCTTTACAAAGATGATCATCGTTCGTCTTCCAAAATACAAACATATTACATAGAAAGTTAGAGAGATAGGATATGCAAGCAATAACAGAGACACCAAATGAGTTGACGACAGGGTTGGATAGTGTGTCACCACTGGAGATGATCAGATTGTTTAGACAGACTGATGGCCAGATATTTAGTGGCTACAGACATCACTCTGGTCTGAACGACAATGATTCAATTCAAACATTGACCAATATGATTGAATCAATCCGTGATCTTATACATCAGTCTTGTCGCAGTGACGGCAAAAAGACTGTGGATATCGTGGTCGCCGGTGCTGGCACAAGTGGACGTCTGGCCTTCTTCTTGGCCAACTCTGCCAGACGTTGGTCCACACCACATCTGACCAACAACGTCAACTACCACTACCTCATCGCTGGTGGAGATAGAGCACTCACTGTTGGCATTGAAGGCGCGGAGGACGACCTCGTTCGCGCCGTCACTGACATCGACGCCATACTCGCGCGACCCAACTCCACAGTCGTGTACATCGGTGTGACATGCGGCCTCAGCGCACCCTATGTAGCCGGCCAGATTGACAGACTGCTCAGCTGTGACAGCAGTTCTCAACGTCATATCATCTCACTGATGGGCTTCAATCCGATCGAGTTGGCACGAGTCAATCCAATCGAGAAGTGGGACAAGTCCTTTGCCGATGTGGCACGCGCCTTGGAGCAGAGCGCGCGTACTGCACCCACGAAGCGCTTCATCATCAACCCTGTGGTCGGACCCGAGCCACTCACTGGATCGACGCGAATGAAGTCTGGAAGCGCGACCAAGATCCTCCTGGAGCTCATACTCTCGATATCAATGTCGAGCAATCCAGATATCGACGTGTACGCCACCATCATCAACAGATTGAATGAGTACGAGCAAGTGTGTCGTGCAACATACAGACATGAGGACACCATCGCGCCATTGGTTGCAGCAGCCGGACACTCATTGCTGAGTGGCGGACATGTATACTACCTGGGCCAGGATAGTCTTGGCGTGGTCGGCTTTGTCGACGCCTCAGAGACAGTTCCAACATTTGGCGCTGGTGCATTTGACGTACGTGGATTCATACTGGACTCGGCCGATGGCAAGAGTGGATGGATGGCAATGCAGAACGCCGATGGTGATCACTCACACATATCTGAGGAGTACTGTATCTCCCAGGCTCACTTCCAAGACAAGATCATCCCAACTCTTACCTCACGCGACACAGTCATCTTGATCGCGCCACCAGTGGCTGTTGGCGGCATCGATCTCATTGCCCTCGCGCCAATAGTCACGGCCATTATCAAACGAGATCAAACATACGACAACATACCAAGTATTCACTTGATCATGTTCCCCGCGACCAATCCCCCCTTTACACAGCTGGTCCTTGGGAACAAAACTACAAACATCAACATCCAACTACCATTCAAGGAGATTGATGGCGTGCCATCATATATCGAGATGTCATTGAAGTGGATATTGAACGCAGTGACGACCGGTGGCTTTGTACTGGCCGGCAAGGTGTTTGGAAACAGAATGATCGACTTGGGATTGACAAACAACAAGCTATACTATCGATCATGTGGCATTGTTGCCAAGTTGTTTGGCGTAGACGACAACACCGCCAGACAGTGTCTACTCCGTTCAGTATACAGCCTGGACAAGGACACGCCAGTGCCAGCCGACATCGACACTGCGCCAGTCTACAAACACATCGAGCATGCCGAGCGCAACAACATCACTCACATCATTCCAGTGGCCCTGTTATTGGCTTCCGGCCATTTCCAATCGCCAAGTGCTGCTCGCGAGCTCCTAAGACAGACTCCATCAATTCGCAAGATCCTCAATGACGCCATGGCCAAGTCGTCGTAGTCCTCGTAGTCCTCGCCATCGTCGCTGTCGACTCATAATAAAGTTAACTTAAGTTTAAAGGATAACAACACCATGTGTTATTGTTATTGATGTCAATGATTGCGTGTGTGTGGATTGAGGAGCAAGACTCGCGCAAGCTCGCCTTTTAGAACCTCTCAGAGATACGTGTGGCCACAGTTCTAAGCTTGGCGTAGACCTTTCCAGGCGGCGAACCCATAATCAAGTTACAGATGGCGTCCTTGGCAACACGGATATTGGCATATGATCCTAAAATATGGATACGTCTGATTGATTGGGATTGGATGGATGGATGTGTTAGGCGATCAGTTAAGTCAATCAATCAATTCATCAACATACTTGTCAGCCAACACTATTCTTGTCTTGGTAGTGTTCTCAATGGTAAACTTGGTCTTGCCGTCCTTTCCAGCAATACGTCCTATAGCACGTGACAGGTTATCTCCCTTCAGTGTCTTTACATCTTCAATATCGAATGAGTCTATATATAAATCGTCGAGCCTCAGCAGAGCAATGGCGTCCTGTGTGTTCATGATGGGATCAGGGTCAGTATGATGGACATCAAGTTGGTCGCGTGTCTTCATCCACTCCATCGATTAACTCAAACCTACATTAACTTCGAAACCAAGAGCAAAGGCATGTACAAAGTCAGAGGCCTTCTGCAATGCACCTGGATTCAGTGTACCCTCTGATGTCTAAGATTGATTGATTGAGTGAATGAGTGAGTATAATGATGTCGATCAATCATTCAATCAAAGGTTTAGGACACATACTCTAATCTCGACCTTCTTTGATTGAAGGTTCATTCTGATTTGTAGCTTAAGATGGTTGACGATTGGTTCATAGATCTGTTGCCAGTTACCCTTGAGTGGTGCCATTCTGTTGGGTGGGATTGTAATCTTTCTAATTTGTACTCCTCCCTGTATAATGATGATGTACACGTTAGCATATTGATCAATCAATCAATCAATGATAATAGACACATACATTATCTTCAACTGTAATCTGAGGGAAGCTTGGCTTCTTGTTTGGACCTGTATCGGCCATATCCTGATCGATGTCATTGTCATCATCTCTAGCTCTCTTGTTCTTCTTTACTTCCTTATCGATTGAGGCCAATGCAATCTCCTTAACAGGTGCCTCTATATTAGTAGCTACTGACGCTGTATCAACTGTTTCTGACATTCTATTATTATATATTGTATGAATTGTATGTGATGTGTTATATATTATTATTACACTTTTTGAAAGAGATAAAGAGATGAGCGTGATACTCAATCATCGACTTGGTCGTTTCTCAAAATCATCTCCTCACACACAACTCTTTTAATTTATTTATTTATTTTGAATTGAATGAAAAACGAACGAACGACTGAAGTGTGTGAGGGCAAGGGCAAGGGTAAGGGTATGGGTTGAGTTTGAGATCAAGTGATAAAGAGATAGAGAATGATAATGATATATATGGTTGGAACCAAAGGGGACAGAATAGTTTATTCTAATGTGAAGGTTATTGTAAAACTTAATGTACAACATTGATTGTTGGCGAGCAGATTGTACAATTTGAGGACTCGCTGGAATGCACTTGGATTGAACTTGATTGGACTTGGGATTGGACGAATGATGGCAATCAAAATTGTAGATTGCTGGATATTATTTGGATGTTGATGTTGATGTATGGAGTGATTGATTGATTGACTACTGTTACAATTGTGTTGAGTTGGTTAGGTGAAAAATGTGATTGATTGATTGATTGATTGAATGATTGAGTGAGTGGGGCTGGATTTGGACAGGACCTGGAACTCATCAATCAATTCAATTGTTGATCAAACTATTGATGCTGATCAACGAAGTGCTGCTGTTGCTACCACTGCCACTGTTGATAATGCTGCTCAATGGTGCTTGCTTCTTGGTGACCAACTGTTGAGTGGAAGAGGCGATGTTGATGCTGCCATTGCTATCACTCAACTCTGACTCGCGCTTCTTGGTCTTGGCGTAGTATAGTCCACAGGCGTTGCACAATGACTTGCATCCATCTGGACCCTTGCGCCACTCTGGCGACTCCTTGGTGCCACATCTCAAGCACTGCAAATTGTCCTCGTTCTCCTTCTGCACTAACTTGCAGCGTCTGTTGCGGCGTGGACGCAGATCGATAAAGTCGCTCTTGGCCTTCTCTGGCAATATTGGCGCGTAGGGCAGCTTGTTCTTCTTGACCTTGTTGATGCGCTTGACAATGATGTCCAGCTCGTCGTGCAGCAGCGTGAGCATCTTGGACTTCTCCTCCGAGACGCCACGCTCATTGTCGATCCTCTTGCAAAGGTCGAGCAGGTTGGCGGTCATCTCAAAGAATCCATTCTTCTTGGGCGAGGTGGCCTCGCTGAGGTCGCCCTGGCTGCCGCCATACTCGAGGCGGATCGAGTCGGAGCTGACGCCAATCGATGGCGAGCTCGAGGTCATTGTGGGCGTGGAGCAGAGGAACAGTTGGGGTGGGGTGGAGCCGCGTGGCGACACGAATGGCGATGAGTTGGGCACCATGGACATGAGTGGAGATTGGTAAATGCTTGGATATTGTTGTTGTTGTTGTTGTTGTGGGTGGAGAAGTTGATGTTGGGGCACCTGGATGGTGGGGGTGGGCTTGGCGTATGGGTGGTAGTGTAGCACGTGATTGTTTACACTCTCCTTCATATTATAACTATTGTTCAAATGATGGAGCATGCTGTTCAAGTGATTGTTGTTTGAGTTGTTGGAGTTGGAGTTGGAGTTGGAGTTATTCATTCTCTCGTTCATATTATAAGTAAGGGTAGTATACAGTTGATCTTCAAAATCCATAAGATGTATGATTGAATGATGGGTGGTAGTGAGATGGTATGATTGATTGATTGATTGATCGAATGTTATAATTGATTGATTGATTGAGTGTATGAGTGTATGAATGAGTGTTAAGTATAAGTGTCGATCGATGAGATGTAATTGTTATTGATGTAATTGTTGTTGTTGTAGTTGTTGCTTATTTAAATCTGATTGACTGACTGATTGACTGATTGACTGACTGATTATGAAATGGAATGGATCATTCCATGTTTATATATATTGGTGGATTGAGCCCGGGTCATGGACAGGCTACCTACCAAAAATAACATCAGGAGCTGTTGGCAGGTGCTGATCAATGGTGGCCACACTATATTTAGCCGTGGCACTGTCAGTCAGTGACTTAGCTGAGCTGTCGATCATGGACAAAGAATTGATTGGTATGTCCAAGAGCACTCGCGAACACTCACACACAACAGTCAATCATGCATTCATTCATTCATACACATTGGAGTGATAGTGAGTGATCGATACATTCATCAGCTTGTTTGATCAACACATAAACATCATTGTGGTTGGACATCATCAAGCTGTGAGTGGCATTAATTCTCCAAAGTGGTGTTAGCTGTGTGTTGCTTGTGTGGGCGAATGTGAGTGTGTTTGTTTGATTTGATGACACACACGGGGTGATCGTTCAGGTGATTGTGGGAATTGGTGTGGGGGTAGTTCCAAACACAAGAGTTTTTTGATCTTCGGTGCGTTTGGTGTTGTGTTGCTGTGTGTAGTGGGTGATGATCTGTGCTTATCTATGCTCTGCACGAATAAACAGAATGACTTATGATGAATGTCAATGATATGATGTGATATGAATGAGTGAGCATTCAATCACTTGTTGGCCTGCCTCTTGCTTTGTGTCACTCCGCCGGATTGACTCCATCCATGCATCAAGACGTTGAAAGGACACAAACATACCACACACACAGACAGACAACTGAACTGATCGCTCTATTCAGTCATTTATTACCTAAATGGGAAACATCTGTAGATGACCCAACATCTACACAGCAGCAAGCAGTACCATCTCACACGTATGTATAAGCACAACACACAACACTTAGTGCGTCTATATTTATCACTTCTGATTGAATGATCATTCAGACAGACTGTCAATGTCAATTCCATGGCGAAGTGTACCTGCAACCTGAATGATTTGACCTGCATTTGTAAGATGTAATATTGGTTGGATCTTTGAAGTGTGGCATCACTTGATATGGTATGGTATGGTATGGTCACATGACCCTGTGTCTCTCCCTTTGTCAAAAGGAAGTTTAATGTTTGTTAACAATCAAACAACGGCTGACTGGCCAGCCGTCAATTAATTCTTATTCAATCAATGAATCAATCAATTAATCTTATCCACATGGTCCATCTATCCAATCAAATCCAATCAGTTGTTGCCATCTCCACCAACCGACAGGAGCTGGGGCGAGGAGCCTACTTCACCGATTGCGTTGTCCGATGTTGTTGATTGGTTTGTGGATGATTGCATCATTGGTGACATGTCACCTGCACCAAACGACGACACAATAGTCTTCTTCCATCGTTGCTCCTTCTCCTTCAGTTGCTTAACATAGTGAGTGCTAAAGAACTCAATATAATAGTTGGCGCCCTGTCGTATAAGATAAGGTTAGTAATCAATCCATTGAATGGATGAATGAGAGGTCAGGGTACTACTCACATTCCAAATGCACACCAATAGCATGCAGACAATGTATCCGAGATGAAGGTTCATGTTGTTGTAGAGTATCTTGCATGGTAGCATGGTGAGGATGGTGTAGAGTAGTTGTGATAGCATGAATATGTAGACCTTCTTGGTTGGCAGGATGTTGAGTATACGTGAGACTATACTATTGCTTTGATGATTGGTCAAGAAGTTCAATGTAGTTATATAGTTTCTCTCACGTATAGTATTCTGTCGCAACAACATAACATATACATATATAGTCTGCCAGAGCAAGTAAAAGAACATTGGTATCCAGAATGTCTCTGTCCAAGTTGCCGTCAATGACTCCTTATCAATTGGATGAGTCGCTGGTAATATATGCCATCTCACACTGGCCGTAACAATAGCTGGCAGTATATGTATCAATACTGAAGTGGCCTTATCAAGTGAATGGAATACCAATGAGTTCCTAAGTTTGTTCAAAATGGTCAATCTATCATTCTCGATCAATCAATGGATGGATGGATGGACTACATACCTCCAAGCAACAATTGCCCACATTAGTGGACCATTACAGAAACTGAAACATATCTTGAAGAGGACGGTGGAACTACGTACGTACTCGGGTCCATGAGTATACCAAAGTAGCATGAAGTTGGCATAGTAGCAATAGTCAAAGAGGAAGTAATGTTGCTTCTTCTTGCGATATGAATACAGTCTCAGTATAAATCCAAGACAGAACTCCACCGCAAATACATCCGGGATATACTTCGGAGCGCGGCCATATACAAAGGATATTATACATAAGTTCAATACACCTACCATGTTTGAATAATTGATTGAATGAATGATTAGTTGATTGAATGAATGAATGATGGTATGGAACACATACCCATGACAAAGGCCAACTTGTCACCGGTGCGAAGGAGGTCGGAGGCGCCTTTCTTGAGAAGGAGTTGCTCGAATTCTTCTCGCCTGCTGTTTACAAACTCGAGGACTTTGAGTTTGGCCAACATCTTTTGGTCTACGAATCGATGTCGTCGGTCATCAATGCTCTTCTTGAATTGTCCAATTGGAGAACTAGGTGATAATATCTCATCCAAGTATTTATCACTGTCCTTTGATTTATCTTTGAGTCGTCTCGATGATGGACTCAACTCTCCTACTTTTGAATGTTTCTCAACYTTTATCACCATCATTGTCATTGTCATTATCATTGTCTTCCAATGATTCTAAACTGACTTCATCCACTTTGATTGATGGGATATTTGGTATTGGTGGAACTTCTTTCTCATTCYTTTGATTGATCCTCTTGTTGTTGCTGAGTATCAATCTCAACTTTATCAATATTATTATTGTTGTCATCCATTTGTTGTTTGTTCTCTTATTAATACTAATCTATTTGATTGATTATTTATATATTATTTATCTTTGGAAATGTAATAGATACTAATATTATTATTATTATTATTATTATTATTATTATTAAGGATGTCGGACTTACTAACATGGTCCAGTCCAGTCTCCAGATGTTGTCCCTTTGACATGGTCACTATGTCCAACACACACTCACACACTCACATCTCCTATTACCTTTTTCAGAGATAGTGGGAAGTCTCTCTTTCCTTCATTCATTCTTTCATTCACTCCTACATTACTCTTTCTCTTTCTCTTTCTCTTTCTCTTTATATCATTCACGAACAGGTGATGTTCATCTTCAATTGAATACATGTCATCAAGCTTGATTTGATAAACCTTAGATCATATCCTTTTTATATAAAGTTGGTGTGTATATATAATGGGTCTATTATCCAAATGAACTGTTATTCCTTACATTCATTCATTCATTTAACCATCATTTCAGATCATTGTATGATTATTTACGAACTTCTAGAGGTCAAATCAAGTTTGTTTTTTTTATAATTAATTGAAGTTTTGTTTTTTTGTTTCGACTTTACACTCTCATGCACTAACCACGACCAGTTGATGTGATAGCGAGCGATTTTCATTCAATTGACCATTCATTCCAGAATCCATCGAATAACAGGTATCCACAGGTAGGACTTATACAATGACGAACAATCATCAATGATATCATCATCCTAGTATCAACATCATTCTAATACCAATCAATCAATCGCAATCGATACCACAGACACTCACAAATGGCTATTGAAAACCCACTCGTTGCCTCAGGCCTCCGCAAGTTCAGCAAGCGTACCCTCGCCAAGCGTACCCGCATCTACTTGTGCAAGAAGAACAAGGTCGTCACCCCAAAGAAGGCTGCCCCAGCCCCAGTTGTCCGTGAGGCCACCATCAAGGGAGGCAAGAAGGTCCAGCTCAAGGAGAAGGTCCCAAGATACGCCCCAGTTGATGCTTGTGAGGTCCGTGCTGCCAACCGTGCTCACAGCGTCGCCCCAATCTCCCTCCGCAAGTCCATCACCCCAGGTACCGTCCTCATCGTCGTTGCCGGTCGTTTCGCTGGCAAGCGTGTTGTCTTCTTGAAGCAGCTCACCTCTGGTCTCTTGTTGATCACCGGTAAGTACTCACCCCGCCTCGACCATCGCACAACATCGTCGACACGACATACTATGATCATCGTAGGTGATAAATATGTAGGAGGATCAACGACGGATCGCATCGGCATCACCCCCTAGACGTCAGACGACGGGCAACAACAGTCTCGTCCTGGTCCGCATCGCATAGTTTCGATGGACCGGGGCAATAGACTAGCTCGCTTCGTTCTTTCGCTACTCCACACATCTGCATCCTCATCGCTCCCTCTCTTGCATGGTGGACGATGCTGATGTCTTGATGGCGTGTCGATATGATGTCCGTACATGCGCATCCGCTCGCCTCCTACCCATCACCTACTTGAATCATCAGTGGTTCTAACCAACCATACTCCCTATCTGTTTGCATCCAACTCTTACAGGTCCATTCAGAATGAACGGTGTCCCCTTGAGACGTATTGACCAGCGTTACGTCATCGCCACCTCCACCAAGGTGAACATTGCCAACGTCAAGGTTGACGAGAAGATCAACGACGCCTACTTCCSGTGCCGAGAAGAAGGCCACCACCAAGAAGTCCGAGGGCGAGTTCTTCAAGGACGGCGAGAAGAAGACCGAGAAGAAGGAGAAGAAGCAGCTCCCAGAGGCTCGCGTTGCCGACCAGAAGGCCGTCGATGCCGCCATCTTGGCCGCCCTCAAGGGTCAGAAGGAGTTGTGCCTCTACTTGAAGACCAAGTTCTTCCTCCGCTCCGGTGAGTTCCCACACGCCCTCAAGTTCTAAGTCAACTGCCAGTGCAACCAATAAACACTCGATGGATAACTTAACTTATGTCTGACAGCATGCTCGCATGTTTATTGCAACTTCTTGAGTTCACTACGAAGATGTTCGACTAGTTGTGGAGTGGTAGTTGTTGCCATCTCCATGTAGACGTGGAGAGTGTTGTTGGAGGTGTCGAGCGTGAATTGACGAAGTGCGTTGGTAACATGTGGCTCTCTGGCACATGGTGATCTACTGATATGTGTCATCTTGAATGTCAACGATGTCATGTTATCCTTTGTCTCCAATGTACCCTCATAAAAGTCTGCTACTCCACTGCCCTGTACAATAGTCATCTCAATCCTTCCAGTTGGAAGAACTCTAACCAGTCCAGTCTCAAAGTGCATCAACTGTCCACTTGCACTCAGTGTAGTTTGTCTTGTGTGTTGTTTGATTGAGTATTAGTATTATTGATGTTGATGATGTTGATGATGATGATGATAGTATCATACTTGTACTCAATCTGCTTGCCATTGAACTTGAACTTGAGGTTCTCTGTGTATTTGAATGGCTTGATGGTTGGATAGATACCGTTTCCAGGTCCACTCCACTTTCCATGTAGCCATGAAAGGTTTGATATCTTTACTACTACATCAGTCGTTGCTGTTGTTGTCATTGTTATATCTCTATATGTATATGTTGTTGAATCAGAATTACTAACTAATCAATGATGATGTCTATGCAAAAAGTGTTCAATTTCAAAGATTGTGTTTGAGATGAGATCACATCTTTGCAATGATTGTCCTCAAATGAATGAATGAATGAATGAATGATTGAATGTATGTATTACCAACCAAAGAGAGAGAGTTGTTGTTGTTATTATAATAAGGTTTGTGTATAGTACAAATATGAGTACTCTAGCGAGGTTGGAGTCTGTTGTTGTCGCGATGGTAATTGAATAAATAACAATATTATGCACTCTTGTCAAAGTAATCGCCCTTCTCTCCAATGAATGCTGATATGGCATAGATGAGACTCGCAATAACCAAACATGCTCCACCAATCACTGTTGGTACTTCAAAGAAACATGGTGCGCTCAGTCTATATTGATTGATTGATTATGTTGATGAGAGTATGCGTGAGTGAGTGAGTGATCCATCATTATCATCCATCATAATCATTATAAAATTAACATACACCAGACATAGAATAGCCGCTACAATATATTGTTGGAATATCGCTCGCAGTGGACCTAAGAACTTGAATCCCCATGTCAAAGGGAACAACAATACTCCTATAATACTGTTATTGTTGTCGTTGTTGTTATTGGTCAGTCAATCAATCAATCAATCAACCTTTGTTGTTATTATGTTCTTTACTCACATTGCATATATACCAATAAACTGTCTTGGATAGAATGTTGCCATGATACCAACTGCTACCAATACTAGTTGTTGTGAACATTGTTAGTCCATCATCAAAGTAATGAATGATTGAATGATTGAATGATTGAACATACTATATGAAGTACATAGTACAATCATCGCAGCCCAGTTACCCAATTTGAACTTTGCCATTCTTGTATGTATATAATATATATGTATGTATGTATGTATAAGTATGAATGTATATGTATGTATCTGTATCTTAAATTGAAGACGACTAATGCAACCAACAGTGTGTTGGTATGTAAAAGTACTGTTTTTAGGGTTGGATCCTTGTTTCACAAGTTTTTCAAACCAAAACCCATCTATCATTTTGGGGTTATCACAAAACCATGCCCATTATTGTAATCGTCATGGCCTTGTATTGGTTGATTGATTAAGTACTGTTTTATTGACTCAAGTCAATATATGATCACAAATATATATATGTATGTCAACAAACTTATATTATGTATCTATTTCTACATATAAGTATAATACGAATAACTTAGGTGTAATTTGCTACATGTCCTATGGTATGGACACAAACATTGCAATGTTTGGTTCAAAATAAAAATCTGATGTTTGTGGTGCCCAGAACAACCAAAAACACACTTTGTCTGATTTTTTTGACTGAACCATCGGCTCAATCAAGCACTTTGGGAATGAAGGAGAGGTGTGATTGAGTGACCATCATCCACATCAATCTTGATCCACATCCATCCATTCATTCTAGTTGTTGTTGTTGTTGTTGTTGTTGCTGTTTGATTGAATATCAGGAGGGAAGGAAGTAAATCATACAACATATTCAAAGTTATAGTTATACAGATACAAGTCTTTATTTATTCATTCATATTCATTCATTCATTCATTCAAATCGATCAATCAAACAGATATATATCTTTGCTTTAATATAGCAAACAGTCTATAACTTTAACATTATTACTATATTTATTATTATTTATTGCAACCTTGTTGGTTGTATACATGTGTCTGAGTAGCAACATCAGCATCAACAGCAGTGTAGCATAGCAAGAGAGAGAAGAGACACAATCAATCAATCAACCTGTACATTAATATCCCAACAACCTTATTTATTCTATTTATTAAGAGCAAGCGGCGTGTACATCATCATCAACATAAATAATCACATCAATATCAACATCAATCATTAGCAATCAATCAATCCAAAAAGGAGGAGAGGAAGGAAGGAATGATGGACGACTCATACCCACAGCAGGAAGAGCATGAACATCAAGAGCAGGAACACCTGGAAGGAGGAGTGGAGGGTGAAGCATATGACTATCCAGTCGATGTGAATACAGAGGGCTATAGTGAGGCAGTTGCACCAGACACCCACAACAACAATAATGACTCTGAATATAGTTACTCATCATCATATGCCAATGGAGAAGTGGAGGAGGACGGTGGATCAACACCAAAGGGATACTCCTCTGGCAACCACTTCAATCAAAGCCAAGAGATATACGATACAGAGTCCACGATGGCCTTGTCAGAGAGTGTTGATGTCAGCAGCGTGGGCAGTGTTCCCGAGCCACTCGAGGAGTATGACAGCAGCTTCACACATCGCAACAAGCTAGTAAGAGAGGTCATCAGCTCAGAGAAAGCATACCTCTCACATCTCAACAATGTCATTGGTGTAAGTTAGTTTGGAATGGCCTGGCGTGGCGTGGCATGGAGTGGCGTGGCGTGAACAACTAACCAACACACTCGCGCACGTTATCACAATGTGTAGAACTACTTGGAGCCATTGAGGATCACCAAACCTCCAATATTGGAACCAGAGAATATAACAGCCATATTCTCATGCATTGAGAAGATTAAGGAGCTGAGCGAGTCAGTGCTCTCACAGTTTGAGGAGCAGCTAGAGGCTGGCTCGGAGAATGTCGGCAAGCCAATACTCAACCACAGGAACAACTACCAAGACTACATCGAGTATGGAAAGAATCATGGCACTGCCCTGGACCTCATTGCCAAACTGGTCGACAAGAAGCCAACCTTTGTAACCTTTATGCAGACAGTCAGAGACAGCCAGAAGCAGTCCAGACTGGATCTAACATCTTTCCTTGTAAGTCCAGGACTTTGTTTGATTGATTGATTGAATGATTGGTCGATTCTAACATTAAATATATCCAGATCATGCCAGTACAAAGGATGCCGAGGATGAAGATGTTGTTGTCAGAGATTGTTGAGCAGACTGAGCAGCTGCATCCGGACTACATCGACCTGAGGGATGCCCTTGAGATGATCACACAGACAACAAAGATACTCAACGAAGAGATCAGGAAGAATGAGAACAAGCTCAAGGTGCAGAAGATCCAGAATGACATGATCGGTGGACCAAAGGTATGTTTGATTGATTGATCGACCTAACATCGACTAACACTTAATCAATCATTCAATCAACAGATCATCACGGACACTCGCGTGTTTGTTAGAGAGGGATCAATGATGAAGGTATGCCGCAAGGTGCCCAAGCCTAGATGGTTCTTCTTGTTCTCGGACTGCTTGATATATACGAGCAAGGGCGTCACACCGATGATCCAGTCGACCACCACTACCAACACATCGTTCACAGCGCCAAGCACAAGTGGCGCACCAAACACCTTCATTTTCCATCGAATGATGAACTTGAACGACATCAAGATCAAGGATCTCAAGGACAAGGACAACCAGAAGAATGCCTTCCAGATCATCAGCTCTACTGAGAAGTCATTCACTGTCTACACCGACACTGTCAAGGAGAAGAACCACTGGCTGGACGACTTCTCCATGTTGTCAATGAAGATAAGTATGTGTCATTTGGCGGATATTGAGTGGATGACATGATTGCTGACTTGGAACATCATCACCATCATCTTTAGCTCAAGAAGGTGCGACCAATACCAACCTTCATGACCTGGACTCAGTGGAGGTCCCAGTTTGGGTCCCAGACAAGGAGGCCTCCAAGTGCATGTTCTGCAATGGAGCATTCACAGTCATCAACAGGAGGGTATGTATTGGCGAGTAAGCACCATATCCAACACCTCACTCACTCTCTATCAATCAATCAATGAATCATAGCATCACTGTAGGAACTGTGGAAAGGTGGTATGTGGCACATGTAGCCCTTCAAAGAGACTGGTACCACATGTCAAGAAGAACAAGCCGGTGAGGGTATGCTTGTTCTGCTTCGACTTTATCGGCCTGAACGATAAGGGAGAGCCCACCCCTACCCCGAGCAAGGAGTCCAAGTCTAGCTCATCACCACATCTGCTCAGTCGCCCACGTCCACTCAAGCGACTGAACTCACTGCTGGACTCGAGGGACAAGCGAAAGTCCACGGCCGGGCCCCCGCTGTCTCCCGAGCAGATCAGCCAACAGGGGAGCTTCTCGGAGCCCACATCCCCGACACACAGCGCAGAGTCTGGACACACTCACAGCCACAGTGGCAGCGGCAAGCACCGTGAGACACTGACAGGCACACTGCGTCGCCTAAAGATGGCCATCAAGCCGTCGGACCAGGTCAAGACGCTCAAGACCGAGAAAGAGATGGAGAAGGAGCGCGCAGAGGAGGAGAGGCGCTTCGACCTCACTCGCACGCAGTCCGAGCCACATCTCGTCTCCAAGTCGATGATCGCACTGCCTATGATGGGCGCCGCCCAGCCAGGCTCCAAGGTGGTGGTGCCATCCAAGTTGGCAGAGAATCCCTCGCGACGATCCACCATCTCCAAGAAGGACAGCGTCATCCTTACGCCATCGCCTCCTGCACCAACCAGCAGCAGGAACAGCAATATCACATTATCACCTACCCCACCAGCACCAACCTCACTCTCACATAAGAATCAGCAACAGCCAGTGCCAGTGTCACAGACAACCACTGAGCAGCAGTCGACTGACCGCACTTCCATCCCAAAGCCCACCACTGCACCTCAGTTCAAGCTCCAGCCACTCGACCAAATCAAGCATCAACACACCAACTCTGGCTCACAGCTCAACCTTGCAGCCTCCAACAACAGCTCCACCAACTCCACTCCCACAGGCACCAGCACCATGAAGCCAATGGCTGGTGTGCCAGTGTTCAAGCAGCCACCCGTGCGCAGGGACACTCTCCGCGCGACCAATGTCGCCCCACCACAGTCATCGACGACTACTGCGCCATCAACACCAGTCATCGACCAGAGCATTCTCAAGAAGACAAGTGCGACTGCTCCACCCACTGAGCAGCCTCAAGGAGTGCTCATTCGCAAGCCACCTCCCAAGGTCGTACAGAAGAACACCAGCGATATTGGCCTCAAGAATGGTCCATCAGACATCGATATCGTCAAGAGACCTAGTTCAAGCGACATACTGCCAGTGACAACAACAAAGGCAGACAACAGCAGCGTCCAGCAACAACAGCAACAGCAACAGCAATTGCAGCAAGAGCTTAGCAGGCGGGCAAGTGGCGAGACACAGCCAGTTGGTGGCGGCCACACTAGGACTCCTTCAGTCAGTGGCGAACAATCCACACCTGGACAACCAACAGTGCCCATCAGGAAGATCGCGATGGTCAAGCCTGGCGTGCCAGTCATGCCCCAGAACGGAGGTGCAGCCAAACAACCTCCAACAAGAGTGTCGCCTCCCACTGTTGCACCAACCACCCCACAGGCTTCACCATCAGACCAACAGGATCAGGGCGATGCCAAGCGACCATCCATCCCCACAAGGAAGGCACCCTCTGCCCACTCACTTCTTAATGTGTTGGCACAATCAGATGTCGCGCCTGCAACACCTGCACCTGCCTCTGCCCCATCAAGAGGTAGCAAGGAGATGCCTCCTTCACGAGGCAGCAAGGAGATGCCAGCGCAAGCAGAGAACACAACAGCTCACACTGCTCAACAACCAGAGGAGCCGATTGCGAATGGCGGACAGCGCCGTACTATCTCACCACCCGTCAGGAAGCCACCAACACCATCATCGCTGCCCCTTTCAACCTTTGCTCCAACAGAGTCTGATCAGTCAGCCAACTCTGATGATCTCGCTACCAGCGCTGAGATCAAGAAGCCAGCACCAGCAATCAAGAAGATACCAACACAGATACCACCATCGCAGACCAAAGTGTTGATCACTTCCAAGAGCAGACCATTGCCTTCTCCCGCTGCCAACCCCCCTGTATAAGAGTACCATCATCCATTTCATCGTTGGGATCAATCGATCGATCAATCCCCGACATTGGACGAACGAAATACCCAAATAAGAACCAATAAACCAAACTATTTATTATCCATAACTTAGAATGGCCGCGCGCGCGAGTGACTACAATCCAAACGACCAATAATACAATTGTACAGAGGAGTACATGAACATGGCCACGGCCACACTCCACATTACCATGTTGAGGATGTACTTGGAGGCACGGTACTCCATCATGTGCGTGAGTTGGGCGCCGGGGAAGTGTCCATGCGTCTTGAAATGTTTGAGTAGGTCGTCCTTCTCCTTGTAGAGGTTGTATAGCCACGTGCCAACCTCGGCCTCGTCCTTGGGCAGCTTGGCCATGTCGAAGCGACGCAAATGTATATGTATCTGTGATGGGTGATTGCCGTACAACATCTGGATGAATCCACCGGGTGGCTTGGCATACGCTGCCGTCATGTCGTAGATGGCGTCGGTCTCGTCGCGTAGCGCCACAACAGACGACACGAAGCCTTTGAGTCGTGGCAATAGGATGTTCTCGAGCAATGGCACGTTGCCGCGCTCGCGAGCAAATCGTTGGCATTCGGCCAGGCTCTTGGGAGAGAGACGACTGCCCTCGGGATGTGTGACGAACCAGAATGGCTCACCATCCTGCTTCAAGTGACTAAAGGCCTTGTTGATCTTTTTCTGATCGTCCTGCCAGCGACGCGACAGGAATATGAAGCCCATGGCCCAGATTCCCACTCCAACGAATGGGATGTACTTGATCACGTCCTTCATGGCGATCTTGATGTTGCCAATGCGTCCGAGACGCTCGCCAAGACTGAAGGATAGCAACCAATCGCAGTGATAAGTATGATTGAGTACCACCAATGCATTGCGATCAGTCTTTTGTGCGGCCAACAAGTCATCGCCAGTGAATATCAACTTGTTCCTTCCAAGTACCTCAAAAGCCAATGTGAACAATGGCCAACCTTAAAGCAATTGATTGATTGATCGAGTGTGTATGTGTGTGAGTGTGTGATTGATTGATTGATTGATCGATTGATCGACTGGACTGACATACCTGTGTTTGATATCTTGTTTGTTATCTTCCTGAATAGGTTACGTGATAGAAGTAAGAGTGGAATTGATACAGTCATTATAACATCACTCAGTGCAATGGCTGAGAAGATGAACAATAGGTATGTTGAGAAGAATAGTGCATAGCGGTATCGGACTACCACCAATGCCAGTGCTCCAATCATCACAGTTGACAAGATGCCTGCCATCTCTGTCACACACACTTTATGTATCTGTATCTATTTGTATGTATTGTTACAATGAATGATTGATTCGAATGGACTGATTGATTTGAGTATTGAAGGTCGTCAGAACACTTGAAGTGACGATCCACTGAATCTAATAATTTGAGATTGATCAAGATTACAAATCGGGAAACGAATAATGTTTGATTTGTTGGGGGATATCGATTCCTTTAAGTTATCTTTATAGTTATATATGATTGTAACAAATAATGCTAGAATGATTGATCGTTATCAGATATTATTGACTTGGATTGTTCGGAACTCGAGTGTAGTGTGTGTGTGTGTGATTGAGTGGGGGTGCCGACAGACGACTGATCGTTTATACTTTGACCAAGGGTAGAGTAAACAATCAATCATACATACAAATAATACATACTTATATATATAACAATGTCTAGAAAAGGATCAGGGAGAAAGAAAGAGATATATGTAGAGGATGAAACATTGAGTCCTGCTTCATATGACTTTTGGGAGGAGTTCTATGAGACTGGAGAGGGCAGTGGCGATACTTATGAATGGTACGTCACATATCAACATATAAGAGAAAGACTACTCAAACGTATAAATGATGAGGATCTGGCAACATGTTTAAAGTCAAAGCAACATCAACAACATCAACAACAGCCGTGGCAATACAGACTATTACATGTTGGTTGTGGTAATAGTTTGTTGGCTGAAGAGTTGTTGTTGGACATGCCAGAGCATCGTCTACTTGACACATCCATACTCAACATTGATGTTTGTAACAATGCAATCGAACGAATGATCACACGACAAGATCGTAGTGGCAACACAAGAATCAAACATTGTCTTCAATACCAAGTAATGGACGCAACCGACACCAAGCTTCCAGATCATCACTTTGATGGTATAATTGATAAAGTACGTTGTTTGATCACTCATCTGGAACTATTCCACAAACACTGATCACTCATCAATCACTCACCTGGAACTATCCCATCAATCAATCAATCAATCAATCAATCAATCAATCAATCAAACTATGAATGAATGTAGGGAACTGTGGACGCATTGTTGTCAACGTTGGACGTAGAGATTGGAGAGAATGAGATGGTGAAGAGATTGTTGAGAGAGATGTATAGAGTGTTGAAGCCTGGTGGATTTATGATGTGTGTCAGTCGCAATACATGTGCTGAACCATACTTTTACATGGACGAGGATACCGAATGGCAACTCACAACCGAACAGTTAAACGTCACATCCACCAAAGGCAAAGGTATACAACAGATCAACTATGTTTACTTTGCCACCAAACCATCATCTTCAACATCATCATCAGGGTAGTCCTTGGGAAGAGAGATAATAAGACATAAAGATATAAAGTAACTTCACACGACAGGAACATGCACATGAACATCATTACACCATCCATCATTCAATGTCGTACATGTCAACTCTGGCGAAACCTTCACCAATCAATCGATCAAACCCATCCCACTCACTCACTCACACAAAATGAAATCGATCAATAGGTTGACTCTACTTCCGTTGCTTCTTCCATGATTATCCAATCATACACTCCACTTTGGATCAATCCCATCCCCAGACCGTTCGTGTCACCGAAGGTATCAGATGCGGCATGTGTGTGACCCATCCACTACGCACACACTCGACTCTTTTGTACAAGGGCTTGGATGATTTTGCGAGTTTTTTTGGTGTCCAAGACTGACTTCCACCACTTTCGTGCAGGACAATGCACAAAAAGATAGAGAGAAAGCCTAACCTTTGCATCAGTTGCCAGGTGTTTTGGGGGTGAATGTGAACCTGTCTTTATGTGTGGGACCACGAAGTAATCAAAGTCCTTCCTGGTCCTCCATTCATTCAATTACAATAATAATCAATCACAAAGTGAGGTGATTGATACCTTTGTCCAACTTTCATTTTCGTGTATCTCTCATTTTGACACTATTCAATCAAACAAACAAACATTCTATCTCTATCTCATTTTATCTTTATCTCTATTTCATTCATTCCAGGTCAACAGATAACAACAAAGATCTCACATATGGATAGGTCCAACAACAACATTGTAACAACATCAACAACATAACCAACTCCAACAACTCCAACAACTCCAACTCATTCACATCAACATCAACAACTTCACCTATTTATTAATATTCAATCAATCAATCAATATTGTATTATACATCACCTTTTGTTGCTATATTATATATCAATCAATCAATCAATCACACTATCAACCAATGTATCTAATAAGGAATGGATCATGTCTACTTGTTATCATGTGGATACTGTTGGTGATGTTATTGTCATTGCCTGAACCAACACATACACATCATCACAATGTCAATGACAAGATAACACAGTTAATACAACAAGCATATAATAGACGTGTACAAAGAGAGTCAATACTACTTAGACAATCATACAAAGATAAAGACAAGGACAAAGACGATGGTCATCATGACGACGACGACGATGACAGTGATGAAGACAACGATGATACACTGTATACTAATTGGAGAAATAAGAATTATGACTTGTTCAAGTGTCGTCATGATGCAATGTCATCTTCATTCATGGCTGATATACAACAGGTGCTAATTGAACCTGCTCAGGACTCAGACAGTGTCAGTAGTACATTCTCATCTTCATCAGAGGAGTTGTTCATTCCATTGGTGTCATCACCATTCCTTCAACGTGAAACATTGGCAATCGATCATTTTGGAGACTCAGTCACAACCGCTCCCGTCACAGTGACCACTCGCGTCCCAACATCAACACCTACAACCACGTCCACATCGACTACAACATCGACTACCACAAGGCCATCATCGGCTATAACTGCTGCGGTTTCAATATCCTCCGCCGCAGCCACTTCGGCCACATCAACAACTTCGGGCTTCCCAGTGTCCAACCTTACATCTTGCTTCAACGTCTCTCGATTGTTATATAATGAGATCAACTATGCAAGGAATCGCAAATGGACTTGGCATGGTGGACATGGCAACGGCAGTCACCCGCACGACGATGACAGTGACAGTGACAGTGACAGCGATGATGACAACCCCACCAACTCGACTACCCCGCCACCAAGGCCACCACTGGACTACCCCGGTTGGAGCCGGATGCGCATCAAGCTCGACTACACATACATGAGCCCCAACCAATCACAGGGTGGTGGAGGCGGTGGTGGAGGTGGAGGCCCGCAGCGCCCACCGCTACCTCCAAGGGATTGCCACAAGGTCAATGACATTATTACATTTGGTGACGTTAATCGAAAGTCACCTGTGGATTGCCGAATCCACAAAGTCGCCTGGAACTGCTTCATCCGCTGCACGGCGGACGACATTGTCAACCCGCGTCTTCAACGCTTCCTCCTGAACGACGCGCTGCCAGTGGCCGCCGAGATCATACAGCAGCTGATATATATACCGACACGCAAGACGCCACTGCGGCTCAACCCTCGCATACTGAGCCTGACGAACAATCAATGTGGCGACGGCAATGGCATCGTTATCCCGCAGGACGTCATTGAGAATGGCGTGCCAAACACCGACCTGCTCATCTATGTGACGGCGCGGCCAATGCCCAACACGGAGGTCATCGCCTTTGGCATCCCGTGTAACTTTGACGTGGACACTGAGAGCTACGGCCGTCCAGTGTTTGGACGACCGCTGGCCGGCTACATTAACCTGGCCCCACAACAGTTGAACAAACTCAGCCAGTTCAAGTCGCAGGGCGCACTTACCCAGGCCGTTCAAATCACTCTGCACGAAATGATTCACGTGCTTGGATTCTCTCCCAATCTCTACCGCAGCTACCTGGATCACAATGGAGTTCCACACTCCAATCCAGTCACCCAAACACTGCTTGGCGGTGTCAACCCACGAGGCGTGTTTAGCCAAAAGAATGTGACCAAACTCTCCACTCCCAGGCTTGTCCAATCAGCGCGAGACTACTACAACTGTCCCACCTGTGATGGTGTCGAGCTTGAGACCGAATGTCTCTCTGACATTGAATCCCAGGGTGTCGGCACTCTCAATCCATTGTGTAAGTTGATTCACTTTCAGCCGATCGATCATTCAATCATTCACTCACTCAATCAATCATTTTTCAATCAATTTAGGCGCACATTGGGAGTCCAGGACTGCATACACTGAGATGATGACATCGCAGGATGATCCAAAGAATATACTCTCACTGTTGACTGTGTCACTGTTGCAGGACATGGGATGGTACGTCGTGGACACCAGCATGACCCAAGAGATCAAGTGGGGACAAGAAGAGGGATGTCAATTCCTAACAGAACGATGCGAGAAATGGAACAAGGGAGCCGAGAAGGGATACTTCTGTAACACAACAAAGCGTATGTATCCCTTGGTGTCGCGACATATACTCAATCAATCAATCACATGTACATGTTCACGAGTACCTAACAAACTGCACAACAGCAGCCACCATTTGGAGCCACCAACAAATTACACAGAGAAAGTGCACTCCTGATGCCAGGGGCATTGGACATTGTAACTTGCTATACTACAACAATACCATCATCCCGCCCTACTTCCAACACTTTGCCAACCAATCGTTGGGCGGCCCACCCAACACTGACTTTTGTCCATTCATTAGCTCGTCAAAGGCACGCGACCCCTTCCAAGCGTCGCTGTGCGCCAGCCACAGCAGCACCAACAACAAAGGACAATCAGGTCCGGATGATGACAGCAGCCGATGCTTCACCATCACCAACGCCACATTCGATCTGCCATGGTGTTTCAAGACGAGATGCAATGGAAACACGCTCCAAGTTAAACTGGGAGACTGTTACATTGACTGCCCAAAGGATGGCGGCGCGATCCAGGATCGCGACAAGAACTCCAACCTCCAAGTGCTCGGTCTGTCACTGCTGTGTCCGCCCAGCTATGTGGTCTGCAAGCCCAACCCTATACCAAGCATCATGGTGCCACGTGGATCGATCAAAGCCAATCTCCCCTCATTCTGGAAGGCCAACAAGTTCATGATTCCAGTGGTGGTCGCTGGAGGACTAATAGTATCGACTGGCGTCGCTGGAATGGTATTCTATCTCAAATTCCTCAAGCCCAAGGTACTCAGCAGTGGCAGTGGTGGATTGAGTGGCGGTGGCAGTAGTAACGCAACATCAGTCAATGGTCCACCAATTAGTAATGAAGATATTGAGATGAATGAGCAACCATAAACAATGGTTGGCATTACATTTCCTTCAACTCCCATCTACCATCCTTGTCCATTGATTCACATGAGCTCATAACAACAAACAAATTCAATTATTATTATTATTATTTTTTTTTTTTATTTTACAAGAAGTGAAGTTGGCACTAACTACTCAACACACTCATCACTTATCTCTCTTTACTTATCTGTACATTCAATATGACCGACCCTGTCACCAAGGCCATCGAGGCAATCAATAGGTCCTCCCTCACCCCTGAGAAGAAGAAGTGCATCAATTTCCTAGAAGATAATGAAAACAAGGCACCGTTCATAGTGAATGCCGTTGCAACAGCCCCCAGTGAGGATGATCCTGATCCGTTGGCTGCATATCTCAACAAGTTGATCAATAGTAAGTACAAAAAATATTGTTTCGGCGCAATGTCTTCAATACTAACATACACACTCAAGCCCCTGCTGCCCCAAAAGGATCACAACAACTGGCAGTCAACCAAAAATTATGGATAAGGTATAATAATGAAGAACAACTCGTCACAGTTGAAGATGATGAGACATTCAATGGTATGTATGCTCCGAGAACCGATTGTGGCGAATATACAACTAACCTTCATCCATAGCTCTGCGGTTGCGCAAGACGCATCGGTACTCTACTGAGATTTATTGATGCGTCACGTGTGCTCAGGCGTCATGACGCGGCAATTGTCTCCGGAGTTGCTCTGAGCTTTAGTGTCTCCCAAAGTTCTGGGAGCAAATAGTCATCTTTTTATGTTGTTCACATCACTGTAAGTACAATTCTAGAGCCATCAATAAGCATTCAACTTACATTCCAACAGTACCACGGTGTCACTTTAGAATGTGCCATCTTTCAGCATCACCACCATCCCAAGCATGGTGTCATATCCAAACAGGATCTCAACCTATATCCTGCACAATCACTCCTTTCCACCATCATCACACCTCAAACTGGAAGAAACAAATTCTTGACGGAGACAAACTCCTCTCTTCCATAAACACTTCAATTTTGGTGAAGTTGACATTGGGACAATGTCCCCAACTTCAGCTTTTGCTATGGGAAATAAAATAAAACACCATTTTCCATTGTCAACATGTTAGTGCCCGTATGGCTTACAGATTCAATACTAACATACACTCAAGCCCTTGCTGCCACTATGTGATCACATGGGCCTGGTGAAGCACATAACTACAATCATACCTCATTAATAAATGAACAACATAAAAAGATACAACAGCGCATGAACTTCCAACTAATCAAATGACTTTTGAATCTACAACTTTCCAATTTCTTTCCTTTATCTCTTGGTTACAACATTCATCTGACCTAATCCTGAATAATAAGTAAAAATGATAAACGTGGTCAATGATCCTTATTACAATGATATCTAGATATTATATAAGATCAAACATCTTTTGTGATCACTCTATCGTGTCCAGTCCAATCAAAACCATGAATAGCAACATACAAAAAGACATTTGTTTCAAACAAACAAAACATAGAGATAAATGAAGAAGACGTAGGAAAGATGGATACATTACCCAACATTATATTGAGACATCTTGTGTCTAATCTGGATAACAATTCAGATCGATTGGTGTTGTCATTGGTCTCTAAAAGACTGCATGAACAAAGAGATGGATACTTGTACTTCAACAATGATCACATGACAAGTAGCAGTACATTGATATCAACTTCAGTACAAAGTAATAGATATTCATTGAAACATTACAAGAATATCATTATCAATGATTTGGCGAGTATGCCTACATCACTCACATCTGATACATTGGTATCAACTGTGTTTCCAAAGACATTAAGTGGTCTAACACTCACTAAATACAATGGCTCACTGGCTGGTATTTTGCCAAGCAATCTAAAGAGTTTACGACTTTGTCGATATAACAGACCAATCATGGATGGGGACCTACCTCCCGGTTTGGTCTATCTCGACTTGGGACATTCATTCAATCAATCTATTACACCTGGTACATTACCAACTACATTGAAGAATCTGGTTTATAATTCCACACATCCAATCAGGTCTCGAGCACTACCCGCTTCCCTGGAGACGCTGGAGTTGGGACTGAGGTACAATCATCCTTTGGACAATGGTGTGCTACCTCAAACAATCAAATCACTTCTCTTTGTCAGACTAGAGGATGTCGAGGATGCTGATGATGACGTCCTCCCTGGTCAGCTCTTCAATCACCCACTGGGTATCCTACCATCAAGTCTGACAGACCTGAGACTGCCACCACAATATGGACATGCAGTGGTACATGCACCTCTGAAATCGGTGCTCCTGACTGCGCCCAATCTACATCGTTTCGCCAGGAACACATATCCCAACATCACCTCATTGGATGTTACTGATGTTGTCAATGTCTCGGCAATAACATCACAAACATACCCATCAATTCGCAAGCTGAACCTATCACGCAACTCAAGTGATGATGATGATGATGAGAACATTGTGATCGACCTGTCTTCACTACCAAACACTATTGATCACTTGGTGTCTGCACTGTTTTCAGCGACGATCACCGCCTTTCCAAAGGGTCTCACCAAGCTTGAACTGTGGCTGGATGAGGACAGCAAGTTCAGGCTCAAGAAAGGCATGTTGCCAGACTCAATCACATCATTCTCTTTGTATGGCTATGAACATGAGATTGGAAGTGGAGTACTACCAACATCATTGACAGAGCTGAGTCTCTATGATTACATCAATGAATTCAATCTCAAGGTACTACCACTGTCACTACGATCATTGGTCTGGACAACAATCAGTAATCAGTCAGCGGATTACATCACATTCTTTAAGAAGTTGCCCTCAACAATTGTCCACCTAACTCTTCAAAACAATCGCGGTGGAAGGCTCAACTTGATGAGACTCTCATCAGATGTGTTCCTAAGTCACAACGAAGACATGCTCGACTGTGGATTAATTGACATGGCCACAATAATCAAACATCTTTCCGGTACCGAACAACCAAAACAAAGTGATTGTGTCCTCATGTAACTTAAGTCCAAGTTCATGCATGATTGATTGATTGATTGGAATGGTTCCAAGGTAATAGTTATAAACATCCATAATAATAGAATAATAATAATCAAATAAAATAATATCTTCTTTTTGGATGCCCATTACACAGAATTGTGAAGGCACTGCCCACCCCTTCACAAAATCAGCCAAAGTTGGCAATACTTGATCAATAATGAGGCGAGTCCACGTCAGCTATCTATTAATATCTTTTTCGAATCAATCAATCAATATCAATCCATCTCTCACTAAATCATTCAATCAATCAATCAAATGTATTCATAATGAATAACAAGTTATTATTTACCTTAGTATTCCTAACATTGACGTTGTTGTACACCTCTGCTCAACCATGTGGACCAAACAGTTTCAAAACATGTGACTTAATCGGTGCCAAGTGTAACTCGTTAGTATCCCAACTACCATTATCATTCAATGGTCACTTGACTCGCTCACACTTATGCCAATCCATCAATCACTTGGACAGGTCGAAATGGTCAACATCCCAGTGTTTGACTGGATCTGTTTGTTTGTATAATCCAAACTTGAAGGATGACTACTGTGTTAGACAGCTTGGACATGGTGAATCATGTTCGCCTCATCCAAGATATTATGAAGAAACATGTGGATATACATTGCAATGTTTGGGCCCCTTTGGTCCATCAGGTAATGGATCGTGTCACTACATAAAGTATGCGACGGCAGGCGAGACATGTAGGACCTCGGCATCATGTGCCACACCAAGGTTGGAGTGTTATGATGGCAAGTGTCATCTCAAAGCCGACACTTACTGTGTCTCATCCGAGGACTGTCCATTTGGCACGTTCTGCAAAAGGAACGCGACACTGGGCAACAGCACATGTATACCAACACTGCCACTCAATGCAGAGTGTGACCTTATCAACAACTATGGCTGCGACATTGGTCTGGTGTGCACGTACAACACGACAACGAGGAACACAACGGCATGTCTCACAATTGGCTCACGTGGACTTGGCGCACCATGCTTTCCATACGACGTGTCCCAACCATTCAACGGCACCGTGCTCGCCGTTGACTGTGACCCAGGGCAAGGTCTGCTATGCATGGGAAATGACTATTATAACATGACCTGTCAGATACCTTCGCTGTCACCAGTGTCGCAACAAGGCAATGGTACAAGATGTGAGTACTCGCCAGATGATGACACATGTACCTACTCACAGACATGCGTCTGTCCGACCAACGACATGTCCAACAGACAATGTGCAATGGATATCAAACTGGATGGATCATGTGCACAATCGATGTATGATGTTGCCAATTGTGCGGTGAGGAACAAGTGTCAGACCAACTACAATGGAGGATACTCTTCACAGAGTTGTCTGTTTAAGTATTGCGGTGATCTTCTCTGTCGAAACAAATGTACACCTGCTTCATACCATGATGTAAAGACATGTGGAAACATTGGATTACCATTCCCTGCATGTTCAACATCGTCTCTATCTTCAATCCTCCGACCATCATCATCAATATCAATTGTATTAATACTACTCTTATCACTTGTATCTATCTCTATCTTCAAAAAATAAATGGATGAATGAGCGTGAAACAAGACTTGACAAAAGATTGAAATTGAATGATTTTGAAGATTCCAGATACTTTTTCTTCTTCTACTTTGAGTTAGCGAGATACAAATAAAGATACAGATACATAAAAGATGTTAACCAAGCTTGTAAAGGAACATCAAGGTCATGTCAACAAGATCAAAGATGAGAATGGTATGTTAACATGTCAATCGATTGACACACTCATTCAATGACATCCACTCATTCATTCAATCAATCAAACAAACAGAGACATTGAGAAAAGAAGCAATTACATCTATAGGAGCAGTAACGAATGGATTAATGGATAGTGTTAATCAGGGAGTGGCATGCGTGTTTGCTAATCAGAAGAAGTTGGAGACAGAGGCAAGGACATTGCAGGTGAATACGGCAAAGTTCTCAAAGCAGACGAATCAATGGCTGTCACTGATCGATCACTTCAACACAGCACTCAAGGAGATTGGCGACGTCGAGAACTGGTCCAGATCAATCGAGAACGATATGCAAAACATCACCAATATACTTGACTACCTCTATGCCAATACACAGCCACCAGCGCTCATCGCCGCCCAGCAACAACAGCAACTACAACCAGGTGTCGCTCAGCCACCACAATCAAGCGCAGCAGTACCCGTACCTGGTAGCAAGTGATTAGTGAGTGAGTGAAGTGAGTTTGTGAGTGAGCAAGAACATGCTCGACTCTATTCATTCATTCATTCATCGATCACAGCCACGCCGCCTGCCAGCTTGCCAGCTTGCCAGCGGGGTGCATTGATACCAACAACCGAATAGGGAGTAAACAAACGCCCAATGTAGCATATATTACTATTACTCATTGTCATCATCGTGTCTTCATCTTTGTCTTGTCGGCAACACATACTTAAAAACATGATGTCGTCTCTATCATTCATTCTAATCATGTCGCAGAAACAACAGATACACCAACAACAGATACTTGAGTGGCATGTTAAGACATCACAGAGCAATTACAATGCATTAAGTGATGATTCAGGTGACTTGAATGAGTTATATCAACTTCTTATTGACGTTAGTCAAGTATGTTATTGTTTGAAAATGATTGATTGAATGATTGAATGACCTGACTATCCACCTTCTCTAATGTCAGCAGACTATTGAACAAATGCCATTGGATAGTATTGTGGAGCAATACCAACAACTTGGTTTATTGCTCACTAATCTCTCGAAGCAGTCCGCACTTAGTATATCTCCCTTGACACCTCCAACTACCAATCCAAACCCATCCATATTGTCCAAACTATCCTCGATCATATCAAACCTTCTACTACTATTCTACACCAAAGCAACAACTGAATCCAGTACTAGTAGTCGTAGCAGTAGCAGTAGTGAGAGAGTTGCAACACAGTAAGATATATCATCTTCAAACAAACACTCATCACATGGCAATGACTGACATACTGGCGCACAATAGGATACGTGTTTGGTCAACAAAGGTTCTTCATGGAAGACTGTACAGCAGCACCAGCAACGTCACTCATGGATTGGTCATCCCAGACTCACTTGGAGTATCTAGCGATGTACTAAACAATGAGATGTTGAACTTATTACGTGAGGAGACAAGACATCACTTGCAAGTCTGGAACAATGGTATTAAACCAACAAATAGATCAGATAATAATGCCAATCAATTGATCAAGTATATGGAATTGATACAAGGTAGTGGAGACACTCTACAAGATATTGATGATACAACACTTGGTTGGGTACTGGAGTCCTCATCCACATCATCATCATATCTTCAACTCATTAGCAAACTCTACAACATACCCAAACTGACTATCAATCAAAGGATCATGATATGGAATAGAGTACCAAGTCTATTGTTCAAACATGTAAGTGAATTAGGACACTCTTGAATCAGCATGATGATACTAATCACCTTCATTTAGATCAATGACATTGTATTACAACAACAACAACAATCAATGATGGATCAATTCAATGACATTGGAATCATTCAATGCCTAATCGAACACCCTTATATGTTCAACTTGGTTATTGAATACATGGTCGACATTTGGACTCAATGTCACTCTTTCCACATCCTAGACTCAATCTGTAATCTAAACAACTTATTCATACAACAACGATCATTGTTATCCAACTACCTTAGTAACTTCCATGTATGTACATCCATCGATCCTCCATCCACTCTCCATCCATCACTAATAAATGTATGTCATAGTACTATCCCCATCACCTTAAACAACTTGTGATGATCTATCAGAGTATGGATCAACATAGATTCCAAACAACAAAGGAGTTGTCAATGTTCATTGATGGTCTGAATAACAACAGACATATGTTGTTGACTCAACAGAAGGATGGACATCAATGTCGCAGGATATTGGCAGACATATGGCGACTCAATGTATTATTTATCAAGTACATCCACCTCTCCATTCAACTATTACTTACTACACCACCTGTTCAGAACAATGATGATAATGATACTGGTATACTTGTTGACTACATAACATGGTTCAGATGTCCTTATATCAATGTCAACTCAACTCAATCCAATGAATTCAAGGCACATCTAAAGGACTTGCTACAAGTCCTTCATAGTTCCAACATAACAGACAAAGAGACAATACTTAATGGATTACTAGACTTCAACACCGAGACCAAGGACTATGATTTATTCGTTATGATCACTTGCAATTACCTGGCCTACAAGTTGGACACTCGGTTGAATGTGAGTAGATGGATGGTTACAGGAGGGAAGGAGGGAGACTCGGAGTCATCTAACCATCATCTCCATCCACCACACACTGCGATTGGATACGCCAACAGAGTCTATTGCACAACAGATTGGAGAGAGCTCGATTCAAACAATGTGTGACTGCTTCAATGACGTTTGGCAAGGCCACTGCGGGACCAGATCACACTAGACTGTACAGGTTTGAGGAGTTACTGTCCGGTTGGCCAGCAAGCGGACTGTGAAGGATGTTAAAATAGAGAGTGATATATAAATATAATATAAATATAAAGGCTGTCGCGTCGCGTCGTCAATAGTTGGTGCCGGAAGAGGTGTCTATTCGATGTCCAAAGCCACCAGTGCCTCCACTGTTGTTGTTGACATTGCCATTGACACTGCCATTGCCATACTGACTTCGCATTTGGAACGGTACTCTGTGAGCAAACTCATGATCAAACTGCTCGCCCTGTTCCAGCGGGATGTTCTTGACGGTCTCGGACGACTCGAACAGTCCGTCACTCTTGCGCTCGCGCTGCACCATCCTCGCTCGATCGCCAATGCCGCGGTAGATGGACATCTTCTCGGTCTGGTCCTGTCCGTCGATGGCAATGTTGTGCTGCTCGACAAACGCGCCGTTGACCTGTGTCTGCGACGACCTGAACTGTATCGGCATGCCATTGCCGTAGGACATTGATGACGAAGTGCTGTAGAACAGACTGTCCTGTTGCGGTCCGACAATACTCGATGAGAAGCTACTTGTACTGCTGCTGCTGCTGCTAATACTGCTTATACTACTGCTGCTACTGCTGAAGCTGTACGTACCACCCAACTGTTGTTGTTGATGTTGTTGTTGATGTTGTAACTGTTGTTGCATTTGTTGTTGCTGCATCATACCAATTGGATGATGTAGATGAGTGTTTGGTTGATTCCATGCGAGAGACATATCATTTCCATGTGCCATCACTTGAGCTGGATGTTGTTGAAGTCGACTATTATTGTTGTTGTTGTATAAAGGTTGTTGTTGTTGTTGTATATATAGGTCGTGATGTTGTTGATGATGTAGTGGCTCACCCAACATTGGATGACTAAGTAGATGATGATCATCATCACCATGTTGTACAATACCCTGACATTGTTGTTCATGTTGTTCGTCATCATCGCTATTAATTGGTAGTTGTACACCGCCGACTGTATCGCTTATCGATTGATCTAGATCATTCTCATCGACTATCTCTTTGATTGTTCCTTTCTTTCTGGACGATGACAATGAAGATGATGTTGACGATGCCAATGATGTAGATGTTGTTGTAGATGAAGTAGGTGATACTACTACATCATCTGTTATATTATTGTTGTTATTGTTGTAATAAGATGGATTATTATGAAGATGTGTAAAGTTATTATTATTATTATTTATATATTGTTGTTGTTGTTGTTGGAATGGATCAATACCATTTGGTATTGACATTTGATGTTGTTGTTGGTGATGTCCACTCATTTGATTCAACATGTGATTCATTGTATGAATGTCATGTTGTTGATGCTGTTGTTGTTGTTGTTGTTGTACCTGAGGTTGTTGTTGTTGTTGATAATACAATTGTTGTTGATGTAGCTGCTGTTGTTGTTGTTGTTGCCTTAATACATTATTATTATTATTAAAAGATGGATGCATTTAACAATGTCCAAACCTAGCCAACTAATAAACTTTAGATGAGTTTCAATTATAAACTTTATCTAGATATCTATAATAATATAATATAATATAATATAATAGAACGTATGAATGTATGAATGTTGTATGTATGTATGTGTAATAATAACACGACTCACATTTACAATGTAGTACACTCAATTCTATCTCTCTCTTTGTATCTCCTCACTCACACACACAAGCAAACAAGCACTCACTCTTTCCCCTCTCCCTCGCTCACTCTCCACACGCACCCTGTGACACAAACAATGATGTTTACCTTGTGGTAATACAATTTTATTTGAATTTAAGTTTGTTTGAATTAATATAAATGATAGTTTGATTGTTGTTGTTATTAATGATCACTGACAAAGGTAGGTACCTTCTCTCAATCTCATTGGTCAACAACAATGAACTGAGCGATAATCAAAACAACCAATAACAAATAATAATAGTACAAACAAATCATGTCAAAGTGAACTTTCAAAGAGAGAGTTGACCTTGTTTCGATTCAAACAAACCCTGGGACTTTTTCAAAAGAGAGAAAGAATGAAAGACACAGCAAAAGAGAGATAATTAGTACATGTACACATGTTCTTGGTGATTTACAGAAGTTGGTAGAGGTCATAACATGTAATAACGAATAGGGAGACCAAAGACTCTCGTCATTATTGACGTATTGCATCCATCATGATACAATTACATCTAATAATACAAACACACACACACAAACACTTTGATTGTTTGATTGATCAAAGTGTGTACACTCATTAAACGAATCTAACCCACAACACACACACACACACACAACACTGACCCAGAAGGCTAGGTCAGGTCACGCTTCTGCCCACTGTTCGAATCGATTGAGAACACTACACAGAATGCACACTTTATGGGTACAGTGTGTGTGAGGAAGAGAGCGAAGGGCTGACGTGATCTGCAGATCAGTAACCTTATTGATTGATTAATCAGTCATTCAGTCATTGTTGAGTTGTTATTATTAATGAACGTTTATAGATTGTGTCATTAAGTTATTTATTATGATTTAATAGAGAGAGAAAGAGACAAAGTTACATAAATTACTTTAATACATTATTCATTATTGGAGAAGTAAAGAGAAAGAGATATTATAGTAATCCTGGGAATACCAGAACATCATAGAGACGCACACACAACAGACAAGACATAAATAGACTCTGATGCCACCTGGTCGACACTGAGTCATCAAAAACACACACACGAACAATCATTCAATCAATCAAAGAGAGAATATCAAACAAAATAATAATTTTTAATATTTATTCATAACTTTAAAATTATTTATTTGGAGACGACCACAAAAAACACAAAACACAACCAACCAACGGCCGAATTGATCAACATCACACTTCTTGTCCTCGATCCATCCCATCCCACTCGCATTGTTGGCCCCCCCACGAACCACCCATATACCCCCATTACCCAAAGGCAAAAGACGATTGCGAGACCTGTCCTCGAGGTGCAGAACATATCACCAATAACAACCCGCCAACCAACGAACAACCATCATTCATTCATTAACAATAACATCATAAGAAAACGATTGATTGGTCATACATATAACATATATACAATTATACAATTATACAATTACATTATTTGTAACAACACACATCAACAAAAGAAAAGAAAAGAGTATTATATATATATAGTTATATCTTAATATATCCTTTATCTCACTTTATTATAACCACCAAACACTTTCACTCACGGTCTACACACCAATCACACATTCGGCATTAGCACTCTCACCCACCTATCCACCAATCCCGTCCATCCATCTTACCACTCTCGGATACCACCACACTACCACACACCCCTACTACTACCAATCACGTGACACGACACTGACGAAACGAGTCATTACTTGAACAAGGTATGAGCTGAGCTGACCTGACCTCAATTGATTGATCCGGTGGTCCGGTCCAAACCAAACCAATCCAATCAATCATAAATAACTAACTTCATTCCATCAATCAATCATTCTATCAACTAAATCAATCAATCAATCAAACATAGAATAGAAATATGAATATATCATCATTGGAGAATAGATTGAATATACCCGTTGAGCCACAGGAGGAGGACTTCAATTATCAATTGGATGGCAGTGATAAGATTGATGTCAACAGCTTTGATATTTTGTCAACAGTTGGCAATGGCTCATATGGCGAGGTCTTTGTTGTCAAACAAAAGTCATCAGTCGATAAAGTATACGCTCTAAAGAAGATCCCCTATGTTGGTGCATTCGACTCTGAGTTGATTGTAAGTGTTTGATCGAGGCCTTGGCGCCCATCACAAAGCCCCCCCCCCCCCCACTCACTCACTCACACTCAATCAATCATTCAATCATTCACAGAAAAA